>NC_142803.1:32041549-32169443 GCF_049724085.1 Artemia sp. Qi Xiang Cuo | reverse complement strand
GGGCCTTTGGGAGTTTGGGGGGCTTTGAGGACCGGGGGCTTCCTTCGGGGTTGGGGTAGGAGGATTGGAACCCTTTGGGGTTGGGTTAGAGGACCTCACAACACTGTTCAAATGAAACTTGTGTATTATAACGACCACACTCAAATTCTCTTCTAAAATCTCTTCAAAAATCTTCTTTTAAAATGTCTCTATCTGTTTCGCCGAAATAGTTCCATAACCTGTCTAAAACGGTTTCACCCAAATAATCCCTAAACGTAAATTCAGCGTGTTCCTTTGTTATTGGCATCTCTGCGCTAACGCATTTCAAATTAATATGAAACCTTTTCGCGCGCTAAAACAATTCCTCGCTAAGATGTTTCTTGCCTAATTGTTTCCATGGCCTTTGGTTATTAATATCCTTTGGAGTTCGACCAGTAGAACTGTTCCCGAGGCAAAGACATTAATGATTTGGATCTATTCCTGGAGAAATGTTTCTAGGCGAAAATTTTAAAGTCTGACAGATGATGTCATTGATTGATTGATCTGTCAAGAAAGGGGAAATTAATTTGTTGTTTCTAAGGGGAATTATTGATTCACGATAGGTGAATTGAGGTCGACAGCACAGGTGTTCTGACTCGTGACAACATCATGTGGTTTATGATTTTCTCAGTGAGAAAGTTCCTGTTTTTTCAAATTCTCACTGACAAAAACCATAAAAACATACAAAAATGTGAGAAAGTTCCTGTTTTTTCAAATTCTCACTGACAAAAACCATAAAAACATACAAAAATGTAAGAAAGTTCCTGTTTTTCAAATTCTCACTGACAAAAACCATAAAAACATACAAAAATGTGAGAAAGTTCCTGTTTTTCAAATTCTCACTGACAAAAACCATAAAAACAGATATAAATGTGACAAAATTCTTGGTTTTTCAAGTTATAAAATTCCTTTTTTTTCATTCTCACTGACAAAACCATAAACCACGTGGTCCTGTTCGGACCTCATGACCCCTCTCTACTTGAGCTGCTACTCGCTTTATGAGCCCTGGCACCACCAGCCACATCAAGAGTGCCTGATATTCCGCAAGTCTTTACTCAGCCCTGCTTTTATGTAGAATATAACTATTAAACTATTAATTAAAGAATCAACAAATGACTTTGATGGGCATTTCTGCTCATGTAGACCGTTCCAACTGATGATAACCTGGGCTCGTTGTAGAAAACAACAAGTCTCTTTAAATGAAAAATACAAAAATTGTGAAGACTATCAGCACGGCTTTAGGAACACAGAAATTAACATGGCTTTGGGCTGTGGTGTCTTTAGGCGGCTTTGTGCTACAATGAGTTGTTAGCAGTAGTAGTAGTAGCAGCATATTATCAAGTAAAAGACTGAACAATATATGCAGGATTAAATGTCAGTAGAAGATTGTTGGAGAAGGCTGATAGGCTTGAGTTCACACTGCGAAGGGAAGTATCTTTTGAAAAATTGTAATTGTTTTTGTTGACAACAGGATGCGCTCAGATGGTCTGATTCCACAAAAGAAAATATACTTTCCAAATAATACTTGCTTATTCTAAGATATTTCACAAATATTTTAATATCCACTACATATAATTGTGCCTCGGGAGGTAATCAAAGAAGTTGTATTGTAGTTTCTTTTATTTCGGTCAAAAGACATCATCTTTCCTTATTGCTTTTTCTTCTTTTTTTTATTCCGTATTGTATGCAATTTCCATGGTTTCTCTCATTGGGGTATGGGTTCCTCGGAGACGCGTAAGCTTCTAGAGCCCGCAGCAAGTTGTTTTTTGTTGTTGTTGTGTCACTATGTCAAATAACAAATTTCACTCAGTGCGGTAAAATATGACAATACTTGAACTTCATTACCTTCGTTTCTTTTTAAGGATTTTCCATGCACCAAGAAACTCATGGGAGGGCAAATCTATAATAAGGGTTCTTCCATTGGTTATTTCCCATTTAGAATGGGCATCCAGAAGAAAAAACCGATGGTTTTCGTGTTCAAGTACAAAAACAAACACTAATAATCTAGATAGTTTTACCTCAGCACTTGATCAAGTCTTTGTACTCAAAACCAGCCATGAGTCTTTCTTAGAAGTTGTTTCTTCTTATGCAACTGTTTCATATAGCTTTTGAATAGCCTTCAGAAGGCAGTCACATACCTGGAAGCACCGCAGCTCTGCTCTAATATGCTGATTTCTAGTAGTTCTAATTTATACATTAGTTAAAGAAGAGTTGAAATAAACTATACGAGAAATTACTCAGCAGTGAGACGAAACGCAAATTTAGAGGGTGGAGCGTCATACTCATTAATCTCTGGTCCAATTTTGTACCCTTGCATAAAGCCTTCAGATCAGATTTTATACAAAGTATTTGACACTGAAAAAAGTTAAATTTCAGCTGAAGGCTCTGCAAAAGCAAGTGCATTTTTTCATAAGCCGACAGTTGTAATCAAAGTCATTGTAAAAAACACAATTCTTGTAATTTATCTCTGACCTGAGCCCTTGCGAAATGAAGCCCCTGAGGTCTTTTAATAGAATTTGGTTTTATATGAAATTACATTTGTAGTTTTAAAATTAGTTAAAAAAAGATAAAAACTAATTTTAGCAAAACTGTGCAGGCGTAATTAATTCCTTTTTATGTGCTAGTACTACGAATTTTATTATACACCCTTGAACTTACCTCATAGAATTTGATTAAATACAGTTTAACAACCAAAACAACTTTTTTTATTCTTTAAGTTTAACTGCTAAGAAGAAACTGTTTCATCATTTACCCGTTAGCTTAGACTTGGGAAGGGCAACATGTGCCCCATGTATTTGTTTTTTGTTTTTTTTTGGGCTTCGTTATAAAGAATGAACAATCGAGAAATTTTGCGGAGGGTCATTTGGTTGTACATTGTATTATTGTAAGACCCTGGAGCCGTCCCTTGCTTCACTTCATAGATATAGACATGTTACACCTTTTTTTACTATCATATCGGGATTGGTGTTAAATGATGGGAAAATTTTCCTGAACTAAACCGCAAAGTACATATTTCACATAATGTGTTTAATTTCATTCAAATTTGGCTAATTAAAGGGTTTTTGAAGTCATTAATCACAAATATGGCACTTAAATTGAAGTTTACTCGCATAATTGCTTGTAGCCTCCCAGACAAGGGCCCGAAATTTTTAGAACAGTTATTTTTCAAAACAAAATCTGAATAGATAAATTTTGGTGGAACATTGGGCAGTCTAAACCATGTTGAAATTAGGTTCGCGCATGTGTTTTAGTGTACATAACCGTAGGGCCCCTCAAAACTGACTCTTTTCGCCACCTACCAAACGCCATGAGTATAGGACATGTTCTATCTCTTTTGAACTATGATTGTTCAGGGTCATTATGGGAATGGGAGAGCTGGCGTTTTCCTCCTGGGAAATCTCCCCAGTAAATTCCCTCCGCAAAAAATCCCTCCTGTGGAAAATTTCCGCACTTGGAAAAGTCCCCCACGCACAAAATTCAGCAGCCATAGAGAAAGTACAAAACAGGTAGCTCAAAATGTCGAGGTTTGTTTTTTACTAGGTTTCAAGTATCTCTTCATCCATTGAAGAGATATTATTTAAGTTTTTAAAAATTTACTTATTAAAGTACATTAATAAAGTTACGGAGTATTTATTTTATTTAATACCTTGCGATGACCTGGTGGATAAAGTTGTTCTAAAGCCTGATCGAAGGTTTGCAGGTTCATTCCCACGTGTCGCAAGGAAAAAGAAAGCCGCGGCAAATAACGACTCTAATTTCAGCCCGATGTTTCACTTCTACTAGTATATACTTCAGAGCTAATAGCAATCCTTCCAATTCAGCATCAGAAAGCTTGCTATTTTTTGTTCTACAGCATATAACCGACGAACATTCAGGAACTCCTACGGCAGTTCCACTACTACCGTCGGTGGAGTAGAAGCTACCATCGGTGTACAATTTTAAATACTCTCCTTAGCGAGAATTAAGTATTGCACCAAATTCAGAACGGCGGCCTTTTTTCTATTTGACCTTCCACAATCGATTGATATTGGATTGATTTATACAATAATTTAATTTTATTTTTATCCTTTAATCTTGACTAACACTATTTATGGTGAATTATATCGATCCTTTATGTCATCACAATAAAATCATAGTTTTTCGTCTTAGAAACTAAATTTTCATATACGAGATGATGAATGACGCCATAATCGTATTTTTTAACTGTCTATGACGTAAAAAGTATTAAGCTATATTATGATGAGCCTTTAACTTCAAGTTACTATGGGCTAGAGTTCGTTCTCTATTGTAATAGTTTGCATAATAATATCTTTCGTTATTTTTATCTCTCTTTATGTTGAAATTACAAACAGTTCCAATGGCTTTTTGTTGCTATGGGCCGTGTTCGTCTTTACTAATTCGCAGTCAAATATGGGAATATACTCCAGAAAAGCACCTTTTCAAAAGACGCTTGTGTTATCAAAACTTTTAGTTTTGGATATGCCACGGCTAGTTCTTGACTCAGTTTCAGTTATCTCTACAATCGCAAACACTCATTTATTATGAAGCACAGAGATTCTTTATGCAAAATTATTTAAAATTTTCAAGAATTATTCTAGTTTCAATCAGTTTTTTTTAGTAATCCCCAAAAATTACTGTATTTTACATAACTATATCTACATATTTTTTATAATGGCAAAATCCTATTTTGATTTTCGTATGCAGGAAGATAATAATAACATTTGCTACTACAGAGTTATAGAAAAATGGAGTTTTTCGTAAAAAAATTGATTTTGTTTTTAAAATCATTTGTTTAATTATGAAAGGTTACATCAATTTCCCTTCAAATGAGCCATTAAATAACTCTCTATGATATCCCAGTGCCCAGCTAGCTGCGCTGAAAAAAAAAAACGGAAAGAAAAAAAACACCTGCTGTCGATACGGAATATCGTGGTTTCAGCCACTTTTCTTGATTTTCAAGCCAATATATTTCCCTTGTTGTTCAAGCCAACGGACAGTAAGTTTCCTATATAAATCGCTGAAATTATGGCCTCAAGGAAAGGAACAGATCCCACCAATGCAGCTCAGGAACTAATAACTTCTTCTAAAGTGTACACAAAGCGCTTAAACCAGCTTAGAACTAGACGGCAAGAAGTCCTCAGGACCTCCAGTTGAATGGAGGCTTTTTGTAAGCCTGGGCTCATCTTAATCATTATATGATTTTCTGCACTTGGCTATGCGTCCCTATCAACAAGAATTGAATTCCTGCATAAGAAATCTCGAGCTTATTACCACCAACTCATTATGAACTAATTCTGGGGGAGGCAGTCTAAAATAAATAACATAGCTAGGAAGGACCAAAACAAAAAAAAAATTAGAAGAATTATTGATTAACCAAAGTCTAAAATGTTATCTCGTTAATTAGGCTATAATTTACTTGAGGGGTCCAACTCCTCAAGTTCACTCTGCAGCGCTCTTAGCAGTCACGGTCTTGTTTAAGAAAACTTGTGAGTAGTCCAATGCGATGCCACTATATGGCCACGCAATTAGGGCTTCCCTTCTGTGAATTGGGAGGGAGGAAGAAGCTCATGACATAGTGGAGACCCAAACCACTTCACAACAGCTCCAATGTATTATATCCAACCTGTCCTCGGCAGGGCATTTGCCGTGGTAAATTGAAGAAAACGCTCTCATTCAACCAACCTTATCAACTTCTTTTTTTCGCAAGAAATTTCCGTTATTTGACCTAATATCAAACCATTCCTCCCTTTTGAACCACCCCGGAATGTTTCTTGTCTCAATGAAAAACCATAGAAAGGAATTAATTTAAATTGACTTAATTATGAGCATGAAAACTTTTGCCTGAATCTCAAATTAATTTGAATGGCTCGGACATTCGTCATGTTCTGTTCATATGTGCTTTTTAATGAAATTAAAGTCAAATTAAAGAAACTCACATGTCTATGCCATAGGCCCATAGTGGTATCTTGTGGTCTAGTTAACAATTGGCAACAATCATTTAAAGATTATTTGCTTGATTTCGACTGATATTTGAAATTGATATATTGCTTAATTTTTATGTTTATGCCTATTCTGCAAGAGTGCTTGATCGTCAACACCTGACCAAGTTTGACTGA
This sequence comes from Artemia sp. Qi Xiang Cuo, assembly GCF_049724085.1. NCBI lineage: Eukaryota > Metazoa > Arthropoda > Branchiopoda > Anostraca > Artemiidae > Artemia > Artemia sp. Qi Xiang Cuo. The sequence continues at coordinate 32,163,309 of NC_142803.1, read as the reverse complement.
GAATCTAAGAAACAAGGATTTTAGACAAAATGCCCTTGCTCTCTAAAGAAATAAACTTATATTAGCGTCTGAGCTGCTACTCGCTTTAAGAGCTCTGGCACCACCAGCCACATCAAGAGTGCCTGATATTCCGCTAGTCCTTTTTCAACCCTACTTTTAGGTAGAATATAACCATTAAACTATTATTTAAGGAATCAACAAATGACTTTGATGGGCATTTATGCTCATGTAGACCGTTCCAACTGATAATAAAATCGACTCGTTGAAGAAAACAACAAGTCTGTTTAAATTAGAAAGACAAAAATTATAAAGACTAGCAGGACGGCTTTAGGACCACAGAAACTAACATGGCTTTTGGACTGTGGTGTCTTTAGACGACTTTGTGCTGCAATGAGTTGTTAGCAGTAGTAGTAGTAGCAGCATATTATCAAGTAAAATACTGAACAATATATGCAGGATTAAATGTCTGCAGAAGATTGCTGGAGAAGGCTGATAGGCTGGAGTTCGCACTGTTAAGGGAAGCATCTTTTGAAAAATTGTTATTGTTTTTGTTGACAACAGGATGCGCTCAGATGGTCTGATTCCACAAAAGAAAATACACTTTCGAAATAATACTTGCTTATTTTAAGATATTTCACAAATGTTTCAATATCCATTACATATAATTGTGCTGTAATCAAAGAAGTTGTATTGTAGTTTCCTTTCTTTCGGTCAAAAGACATCATCTTTCCATATTGCTTTTTCTTCTTTTTTTTATTCCGTATTGTATGCAATTTCCATGGTTACTCTCAGTGTGGTATGGGTTCCTCGGACAAGCGTAAGCTTCTAGAGTCCGCAGCAAGTTGCTTTTTGTTGTTGTTGTGTCACTGTGTGAAATAGCCAATTTCACTCAGTGCGGTAAAATATGACAATACTTGAACTTCACTACCTTCGTTTCTTTTTAAGGACTTTCCATGCACCAAGGAACTCATGGGAAAGCAAATCTATAATAAAGGTTCTTCCAACATGTGCCCCATATGTATTTTTTTGGGGGGGGGGGCTTCGGTATAAAGAATGAACAATCGAGAAATTTTGCGGAGGGTCATTTGATTGTAAATTGTATTATTTTAAGACCCTGGAGCCGTCCCTTGCTTCACTTCATAGATATAGACATGTTACACCTTTTTTTTACTATCATATCGGGATTGGTGTTAAATGATTGGAAGATTTTCCTGAACTAAACCGCAAAGTACATATTTCACATAAGATGTTTAATTTCAATCAAAGTTGGCTAATTAAGGGGTTTTTGCTGTCACTAATCACAAATATGGCACTTAAATTGGAGTTTACTCGCATAATTGCTTGTAGCCTCCCAGACAAGGGCCCGAAATTTTTAGAACAGCTTTTTTTCAAAACAAAACCTGGATATATAAATTTTGGCGGAACATTGGGCAGTCTAAACCATGTTGAAATTAGGGTCGCGCATGTGTTTTAGTGTATATTACCGTAGGGCCCCTCAAAACTGACTCTTTTCGTCACCTACCGAACACCATGAGTATAGGACATGTTCTCCCTCTCTTGAAGTATAATTGTTCAGGGTCATTATGGGAAATGGAGAGCTTGCGCTTTTCCCCTGGGAAATCCCCCCAGAAAATTTCCTCCGCAAAAAAATCCACCTTTGGAAAATTCCCACACTTGGAAAAGTCTCCCACGCACAACATTGAGCAGCCATAGAGAAAGTACAAAATAGGTAACTCAAAATGTCGAGGTTTGTTTTTTACTAGGTTTCAAGTATCTCTTCATCCATTGAACAGACATTATTTAATTTTTTTAAATTTACTTATTAAAGTAAATTAATAAACCTACGGAATAATTATTGTATTTAATACCTTGCGATGACGCGGTAGATAAAGCTGCTCTAAATCCTGATTGAAGGTTTGCAGGCTCAATCCCATGTGTCGCAAGGAAAAAGCAAGTCGCAGCAAATAACAACTCTAGTTTCAGCCCGATGTTTAACTTCAACTTCTACCAGTATATACTCCAAAGCTAATAACAATCCTTCCAATTCAGCATCAGAAATCTTCCTATTTTTTGTTCTGCAGCATATAGCCGACGAACAGTCAGGACCTGCTACGGCAATAACACTACTACCGTCGGTGGAGTAGAAGCACCATCGGTGTACAATTTTAAATACTCTCCTTAGCGAGATTTAAGTATTGGACCAAATTCAGAACGACGGCCTTTTTTCTGTTTGACCTTCCGCAATCCATTGATATTGGATTGATTTATACAATACTTTAATTTTATTTTTATCCTTTAATCTTGAATAACACTATTTATGATGAACTATATCGATCTTTTATGTAATCACAATGAAATCATAGTTTTTCTTCTTAGAAACTATATTTTCATATACAAGATGATGAATGACGTCATAATCGTATTTTTTAACAATCTGCGTTAAAAGTATTAAGCTATATTATGATGCACCTTTAACTTCAAGTTACTATGGGCTAGAATTCATTCTCTATTGTAATAGTTTGCATATTTTTTTTTTCAGTTTACATAATATCTTTTGTTATCTTTATCTCCCCTTATGTTGAAATTACAAACAGTTCCAAGGGTTTTTTGTTACTATGGGCCGTGTTCGTCTTTTACTAATTCGCAGTCAAATATGGGAACATACTCCAGAAAAGCACCTTTTCAAAAGACGCTTGTGTTATCAAAACTTTTAGTTTTGGATATGCCACGGCTAGTTCTTGACTCAGTTTCAGTTATCTCTACAATCGCGGACACTCATTTATTACGAAGTACATAGATTTTCTATGTAATATTATTTAAAATTTTCAGGAATTATTCTAGTTTCAGTCGAAAAATCAGATTTTTGTTAGTACCCCCTACAAATTACTGTATTTTCAAACAGTTCGTGGTAACGAACTGTAAGTAAGGAGCGGCCCGGCTCAATGGTAACCGAAACTGTAAAAAACGGAATTTTGATACCAATAGATACATCAAAAGAATCAGATTTTAATTCTGATTTCAAATATATAAGTTTTATCAAGTTCCTATCACAAAAATGTGGTTTCAAGCTCCTATCTACAAAAATGTGGAATTTTTCCTTTTTAGCCAGAAGAAAGATCACGGATGCGTGTTTATTTTTTTTTTTTCTTTCTTTCTTTTTCCCAGGGGTAATCGTATCGACCCAGTGGTCTTAGAATATCGTAGGAGGGCTCATTGGAACGGAAATTAAAAGTTCTAGTGCCCTTTTTAAGTGACCAAAAAATGGAGGGCTACTAGGCCCCCTCCCCCGCTCATTTTTTCCCAAAGTCACCTGATCAAAATTTTGAGATAGCCATTTTGTTCAGCATAGTTGAAAATCTAATAAATATGTCTTTTATGATGACTTAATCCCCCAAAATTCCCAGGGGAAGGGCTGCAAGTTATGAACTTTGCCCATTGTTTCAGGAAGGATTTTTTTCTGGTGGGGGGGGGCTGGAGGAGGGGGTTACTTGGGAGAATCTTTCCGTGGAGGATGTTTCCTTGGGGTAAGGAACATTTCTATGAAGGGGGCACCGGATTTTCCAGCATTATTTAAAAAACGATCAGAAATTAAATAAAAAAAAACTAGTTTTTTCAACTGAAAGTAAGAAGCAACATTAGAACTTAAAAGGAACATAACTTATTAAGTATATGAGGGGGTCCTCCCCCAAGTCAATACCTCGCTCTTTAAGCTGCAGTTTTTTTTAGTGATTTGAAAAGTGCTATCTATTCTATTTAAACAGCCTTTGTGATCCAGGGGTTTGTGATTTAAAAATTTTTTTAACTTTAGCGTAAAGAGCGTGGTATTGACTAAGGGGAGAACCCTCTCATATACGTAAAAATATATACGTAATAAAAAATCCATAAAAAAAGCGATACGGCTCAATATCAATCGAAACTTTAAAAAACGGAATTTTCATGTCAATAAATGTACCAAAAGAATGGGCTTATATTGCTGATTCTAAATATACAAATTTTATTAAGTTTAGTATTACTCATCAAAGGCTCCCCTACAAGTGAAAGAATTTTAATGAAAATCACACCGTCAGATTCAGCGTATCAGAAAACCCTATTGCATTGGTTTCAAGCTCATATCTTCAAAAATGTGCAACTTAGTATTTTTTGCCAGAAGAGATCACGGATGCGTGTTTATTATTATTATTATTTTTTAAGGGGTAATCGTACCGACCCCGTGGTCCTACAACATCAAGAGAGAGCTCATTCGAACGGAAATTTAACGTTATAGTGTCCTTTTCAGAGACCAAAAATACTGGAGGGTAACTTGGTCCCATCCCACGCCCCTTTTTTCCCAATTTCGTCTGATTCACAAGGAAACAAATTTTTTGTACTTTCGTCAGAGACATTTATTCTAATTAACGGCCTTTGTGATTAAGGAGTCATTCTTAAAGAATTGGAACACGATTTGAATTTAACGTAAAGAGCGAAGTATTGACTAGGGGGCAAATCTCGTAATATACGTAATAAAAATATACGAATATAGAAGTTCGTCACGTAAGTAAATTTGTAAATTACATCAGAACCAAATTTAGAGAAAGCCATTTAGCAAAAGAAAAGTAAAATTAATATGCAAATTTTGTTTTACTCATTCAATCACGGTGAGCTAAAATAAAAGTTGCATTAACTAAAAACCGATCAGAAATTAAATTAAAAAAACACAAGTTTCTTAAACTGATAGTAAGGAGCGACATTAAAACTCAAAAGGAACAGAAATTATTCCGTATATGAAAGGGGCTATCCCCTCATCAACGCCTCACTCTTTACGCTAAAGTTTTTTATTGTTTAACAAAAATATAGTTGTGAGAAAGTCAAACTTTAGCGTAAAGAGCGAGGCGGTGCTCCCTGCCTCTGTACCCCAACCGTTCTGCATGAATAAACAGATTTGATATCAGGGTAATTTTGTGTTTCCTAACCCTGGAAGATAATTTTCAAAAACACCTAAAGAGTCTAGTTCAAAACTTAGAAGTTTGTCCGTCATAATATCAATGCGATACTTGTCTTTCAATGTTGCAGCGTTCTATCCTGCAATTTCCACAATGTGGAAAATTTCCACACTTGGAAAGTCCCCCACCACAACATTGAGCAGCCATAGAGAAAGTACAAAACAGGTACCCCAGAATGTCGACCAGATGTAATAAGGGGTAACAAAAGGGTAACAACCAGTAAACAGTTTTAGGACAGGGGCTGGTTGGTCTCCAATTACTTTCGAGTTATAAAAAAAGGACTAGAACTCTCAATTTCCGATCGAAGGAGCATCCTCCGAAGTTTCTACGACCATGAGGGGGAGGCTGGGGATGAAGAAGCGGCAGCCCCCTCCTATATGGGATGAATTCTGCTCATTTTTGGGTTTCCCAGAAATCAAAATAAATTAAATATCAGTTTCTACCTCCACGCTACCCTTCCTTAGAACTAATTCTTTATTTACCTGAAGGATCAAAGAGAGTTGGGACGTTTCGGCATTAAAATGCACCCTCTGAGGCATCTTTCACCCTCCCTAAGAACAGAACAATCAGAGAACCGTATAGTAGGGGGTTTAAAGCTCTCTTCTACAAATATTTGGAAATTTGTATTTTTTTTTACGTAAGAAAGATCATGGATGTGTGATCACTTTCCAGATATCCAAAATTGCAGATATCAAAACGGTTCTAGGACAGGGGCTGGTTGGTCTCTAATTAGTTTCGATTAAAAAAAAAAGGACTAGAACTCTCAATTCCCGATCAATCCAACATCCTCCGAAGTTTCTACAACCCTGAGAGAGATGTTGGGGATGAGAAAGGAGCAGTCCCCTCTTATGCTGAATAAATTCTGCTTATTTTAGGGTTTAATGTTACTCTTTACTTTCAAAACAACAGTGTATACCAGAAATGTTCCCAGAAATCAAGAGGAATTATATATCAATTTCTACCTTCACTCCCCGCCTCTCCCTTAGAACTAGTTCTGTATTTATCTGAAGGCTCAATGAGAGTTATGATATTGTGGTATTAAACCCCTTTGAGGCTTCTGCCTCCCTCCCCAGCTACAAAACAATCAGAGAACCCTACTGTAGAGGTCTAAAGCTTTCATCTACAAATTTTGGAATTGTGCATTTTTTTTTTACCAAAGAAAGATCATGCGTGTGTATAGCCTACTCTAAGCTTTTTTGAAGGTCCAGGATCAAACATGCTCTCTTTTCTCGCTAAGAAACCTTATATGTTAACAATAACATACTTCCATAACTTAAAGCTTTTGCACCGGGGGTAGCGGGAGGGTTGTCAACCCCGGAGCCATAGTTACTTGACCTTTGGACTACTTTGAAATAAATTACTATCTCAAAATTTTGATTGAATACATTTGAGGAGGGGAGAAGAGCGTGGGGGTGCCCTCTGATCACTTTGAATCTTAAAAAGAACTTTCGATTTCCAATTTTGGAGGGGGCAACCAGCCCCTTCCAAAAATTATAGGATCACCATTCCCATAAGAACCTTATATCTTAACAATGGGCAACTTGCATAGCTTATAGCGCTTGCCCCGGGGCTTGAAGGAAGTCTGTCACCCCGGAAGCATAATTATTTTACCTTTGGAGTATTTTGAAAAATGGCTGTCTCAAAATTTTGGCCACATGCGTTTGGGTGAAAACGAAAGGGGGGGGGGGACTGGTTGCCCTCCAATCACTTTTGACTCTTAAGAAGGTCACTAGAACTTTCAATTTACAGTCAAATAAGCACCCTCTGAAGTTTATACGACCACCCCTTCCATAGGAAGTACCTATAGGAAAAAATAAGTACCCTAAATACTTAAATGATAATACATTGAAGCCAAATGGCTGTTTACTATAGGGGACATATAGCATTGACTCTGACTTAAACAAGTGAGTAGGACTTTCAATTTCCCTTCTAATGAACATCCGAAATTATCCAGGGGAATATGGGGAGATTTCCCCCGGGAAATTTTCTGGGGGGGAACTCTCCAGGGGGGGACACCTAGCACCTGAGAATGATGCTTTAACTTTTCACAACAATTACATTTCATCAATTTCACAATAATCAATGTAACAATTAATACAAAATTTTCATAACAATTAATACCTCAAGATAATTGAGTTTTTATGCTGATTTCAAATATATAAAATTCATTAATTTTAGTGTTACACATCAAAAGTTACGAGCCAGAGAAAATTTGCCAGATTTTCCAAAAAAAGGAAACCCCCCCCCCCACAAAGTCAAACGATTCTAATGAAAATCACACCATTAGATTCGGCATGTTAGACAACCATACTACTGGTTCCAAGTTCGTATCTACAAGAATTTAGAATTTTGCATTTTTATTTCTCAGGAGAAAGATCGCGGATGTGTGTTTTTTTTTCCTTTTTTCAGGGGTGATCCTGTTGAGCCAATGGTCCCAAAAAAAATTGGGAGAGAGCTCATTTGTACAGAAGATAAACTTCATTTAACTAAACTGGTTTGCTTCAAATTTGATGATTATACACAGTAGTGTGTAAGTACGTATCAGATATTATGAAAGAGGGGTGAAGAAGGGTCACTTTGTAGACGGGGAGGGGGCAGATGTCTTAAAGAGTACATTTTAATTGATAGAAATTGATTATTGGTAGAAATTGATATCTAATCCCTCTCAATTCTCAGGAGTATTCTTAGTCTACGCTTTTGTTATTAGTGTTAGGAGGGGTAATAGTATCACTCCTATTGCGACAGTCTTTTTATATGTAGCATCAAGTATTACATTTACATGCCTACTGGCGCAGAGGTGGAAAAGGTGAGTCGGGGGATATATTTACATATAGATACAATGTGTTTAAACATCAGAGATCCCTATTTTAGAGGTCCCGATGGCTTCATTCGCGTAGAAGGGCGCAGAATTTCCACCCATATGAACAATAATACCCCTTTCCCTCCACCTAAATTCTGTAGTAAAAATATTATTAAGGACCTAATCAGCAAAATTACTGTTCATCGAAAATTTTGACTAAAATTCGAATTTCGTCAAAAATTTTAATTCTTAAGCAAAAACTGAAACAGCAGGACGCTACCAATTCCGTAATTTAAAAGTATTGATAGATGCAACTTAACAGACAGAAAACGGAGGCCTATAAGACCGGTACCCCACATCATATTTTGGTTTGGCCTGGGCGTGATTCGAAAAACGATCAGAAATCAAATTAAAATTAATAAGCTTCTTTCAACTGAAAGTAAGGAGGAACATTAAAATTAATGCACACAAAAAATTATTTTGTATATGAGGGGGGAGGCCTCTTCCTCAACCCCTCGCTCTTTACGCGAAAGTTTGACTTTTTGTCAAAATTCTTTAAGAGCGGCTGCTAAAAGACAAAAGCCGTTGAATTGAAATAAGAAGCTATTTTAAAGCACTAAAAAACTTTACCGTAACGAGCGAAGAATTGAGGAGGGGCAGCTTTGCTTAAATACGGATTAATTTCTGTTGGTTTTAAGTTTTAATGTTGCTTCTTACTTTCAGTTGAAAATTTTTATTCTCATTTAACCTGTTTTAGGAACTATTTAACTTTGTTTAAATTTAACTTTTCAAAAGCTTTTCCCCGTCTTAGTTACTCCAGCTATTCAGTAAGCCGTCCGGTTTAGGTTTATAGGCGCAGTCCAGGAATTTGTCTGAAATTTTCAGACGCTCAGAATTCTTTTGATGAATTGAACTCGGTAACAATTTTACAAAAGTGTTTTCATAAAAATACTTGTTGTAAACCTACCTATGTAGCAAAAAAAGAAACTTCTTTTCTTGGGTTCAAACAAACAAAGCAGTTTCTTTTTTTAGTTAATAGTGTGTACAGATTACGAACTACTTCTCCACTACTTTAGTTTTATTTGGTATCAAGACCCCCTCCCCCCCCCGGACCAGGTTTGTCAATTAAGGGGGTAGGAGAGGAGGTAATTGCCCTCTAGATTTTGAAAAATACATTTTTTGAAGTTTAGATTTAAAAAACTTGAAGAAAAACAAAAATATCCCCCCCCCTAGATTTTTTGAGGACAGTTTTTGTATCTTCATTTGAAAAATCAACAATAATCCTTGCCACCTCTCTGCATTTTCTTGAATTGTAGCCCTGCTTCAGTCTACTGCGGTTTCCAGAATTATATCCAATGTTCAGTTTAGTATCTGTATTTTTTTTTCCTTTTTTATTTTTTTTATTCTGTATAAGATACTTACAGCGTGCTATTATAATTTGACCATCTACAATATGCTATATAATTAAAAGCAAGCTAACACCCGTGTGCTTTTGGGGAATAAAGAAAGTCGCATTAATAGTTTTGTCCCACTTGAGGGCTCGCGCCCAAGATTTCCCCTCTTCTCGTCGGACCTTAGCCCCCCTGGCTCAGTTTTATTCCAAAGGGGTGAGGTATCAGGTAATTGTGAGCTATTTCTTCTTCAGACAGTTGAAAGGCGTTCGTGTAATTAATGCCATTGAAAATCAGGGCAGCTGGTGAACATTCTACTGGGTTCTGAATTGTACAGTTGGGTACTTTTTATGAAGGGACGATTGAAGTGGGACTCGTTAATCTTAAGCGGGAGAATGGCTTTTGTTGTATTCAATGGTACTAAATTTACTATTAAAACATATAAGGTATTACTGCTTCCTTTGAGACTAAATCAACAGTATTATTCTAGAAAGAATCAAGTTTGGATCTAGTGCTCCTATTTGTAGGGGTACCCTTTCCAATGAGTTTATTTATCAATAATAAAAGCATTATACTCACTTTTTTTAACCTTTGTTATTAGTATAAGTTTGCTTAAGTCACTATTAAGGGAAACCAAGCCCATGCTTTGAGAAATAAAAAGGCTCTTTGAACCAGACAGGTGTTCAGAACGGCCTTGGTCCTGTGCCCTCATTGAATCTTTATATTTGGGGAATCCATCTATCTACATAATTGTCAATGTAGGTAACTTCTAACCAACAACTAATATTCAACTCTGAAAACGACTATTTTACGTTGTACAAAGGGTACCAGCAGCCGAGCGAGTATATCTCATTGTTATACATATAATCAGGAGGTTTAAAATAGTGACGAATTTCATGCATAGTTTTATTAAGCCTACCCTTTTTTGCCTCACAACGGGTGGAGGGGATCAAGCTGATACTTCCTGGAAAAAAATTGTGGGGGAGAAGGAAGGGTAAGGTGGTTGTGAATTTTGCATTGGGGAAAGAAGGGAATTAATCTTTCTCCGGTCCTAAGATAAGAGTAAATGCTAAGTTTTTTCTTTCTTTTTTTATGCCTATTGCCTAATAGAATCTGCTGCTAGTTATTCGAGGAATTTGATATCTCTAATGTATTTCGTAAATTTTTAACATTTAATCTTAGATTTTTACTCCTCCCCCGGAGTAAATTATTTATTTGCGCCAGCTCTGAATCCTTTTTGTACTAAATATATATATATATATATATATATATATATATATATATATATATATATATATATATATATATATATATATATATATATATATATATATATATATATATATATATATATATATATATATATATATATATAAAGTTAACGACTAATAGATTAACTATTTCGAGTCCTCTTTAAAAAAATATATAACCGATAAAATGGGATTGCTGTTTTTAGCCGTACAACTACTGAGCTGCGGGAGTTGAAACATGTTTTATGCTTTGGGAGTGACGCTAATTAGACAAATACCTATTGTCTGGCTGTAAATTTTCAATCTTACAGCGTTTTTTTTTTGTGAGTGTCTTTTGCGTTTTTTTTTTTTAATCAAAATTGTTCAACAAAATTACCGACATCCCAAGTTCTTAGACAATTTTTTGGAGGCAATTTCGTACCAAGAGGGCTATTTGGGAGGGGCTTCAACAAAAACATAAACAACATTATCGAAAATCAATAGCAAAATAAGATGTGTTTCAAGCCGATACGGTAGATGCTGTAATGTAAGATACTCACTGTCTAAAGTTAAGGTTTCTCGAAAAACACTTGCAATGTATTTATCTCTTTTGTCAGTAGCGTCACAACACAGTCCTTTGCAAAGCTGTAAAGATAAAAAAATGAAGGCATTTTCAGTTTTGTTCGAAGTCCGCTTTTTCTGGATCTTTCTCAGTCTAAAACAGACATAACAGCCTTACCTGGCGTCCTAAAGATGTTTTTTTCCTTTTTTTTTCTTGATTATGCGCAAAGTAATGCAGTTTGTCTCTGAAAAAGGTTTTCACTTAAAAGCCCGCGTCGTTTGCCCGGAGTTAAGGGCCGGACACAAGTAGCTTTTTTTGGCGCCGATTTAACAAATCGCTGCCGAATTGCAAAGAAAACGGCAGTGACAAAATTTTCGGTGCAGATTTACAAAAACGGCGCCGAATTTCATCGTGATCATAAAAAATCCTCAATCTTTTCCTTCTCTTCAGCAGGAAAAGCAAAAGAACTAAATAATAATAAAAATTATTAAATATTTATCAATATAATTCAATAATGAAAGAATGCAAAATTTAATCAAAAAGTTTTTAATTAAATAAGAATGAAAGAAATTTAATAATAAAAGAACTACAAAATGGGTGTAGACCAATTGTGCAACTACTGATAAACTGCAATTGACTATTGGTATCCATGATGTTTAGTTTTGAATATTTCGCACAAAGGGCACTGCTTTTGTACTCCTATCGCTTGCCCACTGAGCTGCTGAAATCGGTGCCCAAAAAAAGCTTCGTGTGTCGGGTACTTCAGCTGAGAAAAAAACGAACAGGTGTTAGGAATTCAAAATCTACTTCTTCACTAAGACAGGTTCTACCTTGCAGAAAGGTACAGAAGTTTTTCAAATAAAGTACTTACAGAACTAAACGTACAAAGCCTTCCTCCATAAACCACAGAGCATAAGCCTACTTCTATTGCAGAGGAAGTAGACTTAGAAAAAATAATCTAGCAGAAAAACGCAAAATATTGTTTGTATAAATAAAAATTGTTCATAAAAAAACCATCTTGTTTCAAATTCATTTTAGAAGTATTTCTTTTCGATCGGAGCCGCCTGAATTGCTACATCCTGATTGGGTTTAAAGAAATATTTTGCAGAAGTTAAATGTTTATGGTCATCATATGAAATTTTGAGCAAACTTTATCGTATACATTTTATCAACTACATGGGTTTAAGTTGTTGTTACACCACGTATATAATTTTCTAGACTAAATGGTCAAATTACGTTACATTAAGTACAACATTTCACTCTTAATCAAATCCTTCGTAATCTTCATAAACAAAGTATTCAAAAATTGAGAATGGAGATGGAGATCAAAGCTCTGATCAGTCATGAAAAGCTTTGCAGGAAAAGTTTATCATTTTATTTTTAAAACTTATCAATTGCTGATCCAGATGTTTCTTTTGTTGCTAATATATAGAATTCTCCACAGCGTAACATAAACTTAAGTAAAATAAAATTCTATTTAGAGCTCGATCCCACCAACCGCTGCCTGCGTTACATGCAAAATTTGCTCTATAAGATTACATAACTTAGCATAGTCTTTTTATGCTAGTGTTAAAGGTTCTACAGCGTATTATGAAATAACATGTTGTTTTTATAATTTGGAAGCACTTTTATAATTTTTTAGGAGCGAAAATAAAGTTTTTAAGCTTAGTGTTGGATGCTAAAAAGAAAAATCATGTTAAAAGTTTAAAAGAGGAAAAATACTCAGAATTACAACTAGTAGGTGAACAATTTGGCTTCAATTCGGCTTACGTTTATAGTACCTAAAACTATGTTAGGTATTGTAACCTGTAATAATCCCAGTTGGTCTTCCGTACCTACAATGAAGTAAATTTACAATTGAAAATCCGACAAGGGATAAGGAAACACTAAAGGAATCTTTCTTGCATTCCAAATCCTTTCCGAAAAATTTTGAAATGAGCCTTTTGATTTTAGCCATGACGACTTGATATATGTCTCATCTATACCCATGGAGTCACACTGTCTTTATTTTCAATACAACAACAACAAAAACTCAATTTAGTCATTTATTCGTAATATAAAATAAGTAAATCAGGTACGAAAATAAGCTCTTTTTATCAATTTTCAACGAAGTAAATTATACGGGAACTTCAAGGTTTTTACGAATACGAAAAGCGGAAGGTCTACAATTGTAAATGTGATTTTCATGGGTATTTTTATCTGGTCGTCCTTTCCGACTTGGCAGAGTTGATGCGACAAGCCATGCATGCACATAATCAAATGAATTTTGATGACAAGGGGCCCTTGCTGTCCCAAATAACTGACACATTGACGGCATATAATGTGAGGGCGGCCATGTGGAATACATAACTTCAGATTCTATATCTGTCGTTATAGAAGACAACGATCTTTTATCAGAATCTGCTGGGTAGCTAGTAGAAGGACTTATAGGGTCTAAATCCAGAGGATGATCCATTAGAGTTCCAACATAGACTCTTGGATCTAGTCTTTGAAAAGCATCGGGACAGCTGAGCCTATGACCAACTGAGTGACCTGCTTCATCAAATATTTTGCAGTGACACCTTGTTTTTTTCTCCTGCATCATATGATTTATAGTTGGTCGATAAGGTGGTATGCGCGTAATTCTTGCGTGTTTTACACTTGATAGGCTACCTGTGAATGTGCTCGGATCTCTGTAAACACTTTCAGTTCGATTTGCTGTATTAGTGATATGAAGATGAGACAGGTCACGAAATTGACTAATTGAACGAGGTACAATATAGGTTGGCAAGTCATCCTCGGGTATAAAAGAAGAGCCACAGATATTAGGGTCTATAGTGTTTGTGTTTCTACTATTTGACGAACTATTATAAACGCTGTCATAATCACAGAAAGAATGAGTTGGGATTTCTGAATAAGGTGCTTTTTCTTCTTTTACGACTGATATTTCATAAGTACCGCAATCTTCTGGTTTCATCCAGCATTCTGGAGTTGTTAAAGCAAGGCTCAATAGACCAAACGCAAAAGTCCCAGCACAACTTGCCACTGTAGCTAATCGTACTACAGGATTATTCTGTCGGGCCAAATGAAACCAAAGGGATAACATAAAAGCATTTTCAGACCCAACGATTGCATAGTAAATGGCAATATTTAACACTTTCACTGTAGCTTCTTGTTCAAGAATATTGAGAAATGAACCACTATCTATTAATTTCGGTGACCAATTAAATATTAACAACAGTGACTGCAGCGCCCTTTTAGTCAATTTTTGACCTTTGGTCATTTCGAAAGTGTCCTCGTTTCTAAGTAACCATATAAAAATCCCAAGCCAGTGTAAAGTTATCACTGCAAATATCCAGTATCCAAGTTCAGATGTGAAAACACCAAATGATAAAACGCGGCACCATAAAAAACACACTGTCCTGAAGCCATAGTTAATGTAGGGGGGAATAATAGATATCTCTTTCTTCGCTTCGGAGCTATTGGTGCTGCACTGAGCACTAAGATATAAAGGATCCTCAATATCAGATATTATATCAGAGGCGATAACGACAGTTACACTTACTGAAGCCAGCTGTATCCCTGCTACAACTGCAGGTAATAGTATAGCTTCCGTGGTCCATGGACTTCCGTACAATAAAAATATTTGGACTAAGACGGATGGTAAAGTTTGTAAATGAGACTGAACATATCTCAAAATAGCAAATTCTCTGACATCAGTCCGATCATAGAAGAAAGCTAATTTTAGAAATCGCCACGCTATACCACAAAGCAGCAAGTGTAGAATATAGCAAATGCACTTTCCAAACCATCTACCACTAAAGTCAAGGCTGCTATGAACATAGATGATGCTGGCTACGTTGACGAGGATGGATGAGGTTATTAAAATTGACAGAACAACTGCTGCCCATTGTAAGCGCTGCCAGTAGTGGTAAGCCACACAAACTTGGAGGGCTGTTTCGAGTGCCACAGAGCAAAATAGTGCTGCTGCTTGAAGCCTTCGGCTTACCCCTTCGGAGAATATTGGAGTCGATGAAGTTTCCATAGCGAACCATACCACCTGAAACAAAATTTAGAGTAAGAGCATGTACAGGGTAAAAATAACTAAAAAAGACTCTAAGACTTAAATACAAGACGTAATCAGATAGGCTAGTTGTAAGAAATTAAATTAGCACCAGTTTGTATTTCGGATGAGCTAGAAATAAGTGCAAGCAAAAATTCAATCAGAAACATTGTGAGAATCGTTTTTGTTCTAAGTGACTGTTCCAACGGTTCGGCCTGTCGTTTTCAGGAATAAATTTTTCTTAGAAAATAATGGATAGCATTGCAAATTGTTGTCTACGCGTTGATTTCTTTCTCACTATGAGTCAAGATTCAAGAGTTTCTTATATCAATGTAATATTCATGTTGACTTCTTTGCTTTATTATCTCTCTTCCCTCTCCCACTCACCCTTTCACTCTCTACTAAGTTAGGTCATATTAAAAATCACAGATAATCAAAACATTTGAATACAGCTACTTTTTTTTAAGAAATTTAGCAAGTGTGTACGTGTACATGCATAAGGGGAATATTTACGATGAACCGTTCCATACATATTAACCAAGTCGGATGTCTCCAGTCGACAATTTTAAATTTTCTTTAACTACCGGATGTAGAACTTATGTAAACATATTTTACCTATGAATTGGCTGAGATCACCTCTTACCCTAAAAATTATTAGTATAACCAAGCGTTAAGACAAACCTAGAAACTATTTGCACTCACACACACGGCTACTACGGAAAACTAATAATATGAAGCATCAGAGCATTTACTTTATTCCACAGACATTCCATTATAAATTGAGATAAGGGTGCCGGTGCTCCATAACTTCACGAGGCTTGAGTTGCGAATTTAATGACTTTAAGCCGAGCATATTCCCCTTGGTTAAAATCCTTTGGTAAGCCTATTTGTAAAGCTAAATATAAAACTAAATCCAGAACGTAAGCTTTTATGCTGTGGATCATATAAGGCTGGAGATTTCTGTTCCCTTTCAAACAAGCTATTTTGCGACAAGCCAACAGCTGTAGCATGCACCGAAAGGACAACATACTTATATTTTTAAATTCATCAACTTCAGATTTATCCATTCACCAAGCCAGAATTATGGTACTGTTAAGACTTTTTTCTTATAGAACGATTTGAACTCCCTTAAAAAAAAAGAAAAGAAAAACAAAATAAAAAAATAAAAGCAAATTCCAAAATATAACTTGGCAAATGGATAAAGCAGAATATCAGCAATCAAGTGATGGCAAAATTGTCTTCTTGTACTGAAACATTATAACCAAGGGCGTAGGTCCAGCATTTTTATTGGGGGAGGGGGCAAGAGGGGTGCTTATCCGGAAAGGCAAGAGGAATGGGCTATATAATAATTTTTTCTCCAAATTATTGGGGGGCAACCGAAACGACGCCCCTGATTATAACCGTATGACTGCAGAAAAAAGGAATATCAAAGTTTGACACAGGGAACATTAACATTAACGCCATGGGCAGCAGCTATGCGTGAAATAGCGTTAATAGTTCGCTTGTTCCGACAGTTCCACTTTCCGTGCAACCTCGCCTCTGCAGATATCCGGTTTTGACTAGACCTTGAATTGGATGAACCGTTGTCGTAACAACTCCTACTTTATCAATTGGTAACATAAATGAAATCATTAGATATGTAGATCTTTATTTATCCTTCTTTGATTCGTTATCATTTTCCTGTTCATTCATAACTTCAAATCCTCAAAACGTGTTTATTGCAATGATTGCGTTATGATTATGGAGGGACGATTATGTTTGCTTCAAGTCTTCACGTAGAGTCTACTAAAAATAAGAATATGTAGTATTCAGATATGTTACATCAGATATGTAGTATTCAGATATGTTATCAGAATATGTAGTATTCAGATATACTACAGATATGTATTGTCAACGAGCCGCGAAAACATCTTTATTTGCATCATTGGCCATGCCATTTTTGCATATTAATTTATTGCACATTCTGAACATAATTGGCTACTTTCACATAAAACCTTAACACTATAAACGGTTTAGTGTCAACTTTTGCGAGACAAATGAAATCCCAATCGTTAGATTTGTATCATATAAAAAGGGTAGACACACTTGGATGAAATGACTATCTAAAAATGAAATAAAATGAGACCAGATAAAAATGCTATTTCACGGGTGGTCAACCAACGGTCCCAAAAGCTCGTTTACGTCACTTTAAATCTTGAAAAAAGAATTCTGAGAATTTATTTATATTTTCAGAATAGCAGTGTACATTAAGATTTAAAAATTTGCTTAGATTGATTCTTTTGTCATTCATTACTTGCTACTGTTATGCGTAATTTAATGCCCCATTAGTATGACAAGAGATTTATTCATTCCGTTAAGTCACCACATGTCCCAGTCGGCAATTCTTAAAGTTCAGGTATGGAGGATAATAAAAGCTGGCTTTAAATTTGGAAACTAAAAGGCAGAGTCATATTTAAATAGAATCTCTTCTATCTCTTCTTTTTAGGATCTGGATAATTAAGCTATTCCCTCTAAATTGTGTCAGTTCTGGATTGATCAAAACAAGGGGAAAATGCATTGACGCCGGCAGGGGGAACAATATCCCCAAGGACAATGAAATATGGTTTAAAATGCATAAAATAGAAAACTAAGAAATATTCTCATTTAAATCTTGTTAAAAAGAAAGCTTAAGGGAGCACTTGCCCTCCCCCTCCCCGGGGAATTTCCTGGTGGTGCTCATGGGCAAATGGTATCTACATGCGTAGTTTTGAAAATAAATGTGCCCACTCACCCGTAAAGGTTTCACTGCATGGGCGCCGGCAAAGGGGGGCAGGGGGCCACGTCCCCCTGGATATTTGGGACTATTAAGTAATTATAAGGAAACCAAAGAAAAGAGAGCAGAATAGGGGAAAACCATGACACATGTGCTTGTTGCCCCTTTGTTGGCTGCCTTCCAATAGATTTTGACCCATAATAAGGAAAATATAAACTCTAATTTGTGACTGAGTAACCCTTAACCAGTTTTCCACAAACATTTTTTCTATATGATTTGGTTGGAGTAAAAAAAAAAAAAAAAAAAAAAAAAAAAAAAAAAAAATCAAATTCTTCTTAGTAATGAATGGTAGCCTAAGTAAATAACGATCCTTGTCAATAACGAACCTATAAGAGCCTAAGTATTGATAACATCAAACAGATCGTGGTAGCGAACTGTAAGTAAGGAGCGACCCGGCTCAATAGTAACCGAAACTCTAAAAAACGGAATTTTGATACTAATAGTTACATCAAAAGAATCAGATTTTTATGCTGATTTCAAATATATAAGTTTTATCAAGTTTAGTCTTACCCATCAAAAGTTTCTTGCCTGAGAAAATTTGCCTAATTTTCGAAAAAAGGGGAAAACAACCCTTAAAAGTCATAGAACTTTAATGAACTTCAGAACTTTAGCGTATCAGAGAACCCAGTTTAGCGGTTTACCCAGTTAAGCAGTTTCAAGCTCCTATCTGCAAAAATGTGGAAATTTGTTGTTTTTTTTTTTTGCCAGAAGAAAGATCACGGATGCGTGTTTATTTATTTTTTTATTTATTTATTTTTTTGTATTTCCCCAGGGGTGATCGTATCGATCCAGTAGTCCTAGAATATCGTGAGAGGGCTCATTCGAACGGAAATTAAAAGTTCTAGTGCCCTTTTTACGTGACCAAAAAAAACTGGAGGGCAACTTGGCCCCCTCCCACGCTCATTTTTTCCCGAAGTCACCCAATCATAATTTTGAGATAGCCATTTTGTTCAGCATAGTCGAAAATCTAATTAATATGTCTTTGAGGATGACTTAATCACCCAAAGCTCCTGGGGGAAGGACTGCAAGTTATAAACTTTGCCCATTTTTTACACATAGGATTGGTTATTGGGAAGTATACAGACGTTTTCAGGAGGAATTTTTTTCTGGTGGGGGGGGGGGTTGGAGTAGGGGTTACGAGGAAGAATTTGTCCAAGGAGGATTTTTCCTTAGGGGCAAGGACATTTCTATGAAGGGGGCGCCGGATTTCCCAGCATTATTTAAAAAACGATCAGAAATTAAATAAAAAAACATGTTTTTTTCAACTGAAAGTAAGAAGCAACATCAAAACTTAAAACGAACAGAAATTATTACGTATTTGAGGGGGTTCGCCTCCCACTCAGTACCTCGCTCTTTACCAAAAAGTTTTTTTAGTACTTTCAGAAGAGCTTTCTCTTATATTTAAACAGTCGTCGTTATTCAGGGTTTTGTGATTCGAACAAAATTCAAACCTAAGCTTGAAGAGTGTGGTATTGACTAGGGAGTGAACTCCCTAATAGACGTAATAAAAAAATAAGAATATAGAAATTCGTTACGTAAGTTTAACTCGTAAGTTACGTCAGAACATAATTTCGAGAAAGCCATTTAGCCAAAAAAAGGAAAATTAATGTGCGAATTTCGTTTTAATTATTCATGTACGGTGAGCCAAAATCAAAGCTGCATTAACTCAAAAACGTTCAGAAATTAAATTTTAAAAAACAAGTTTTTTTAACTGAAAGTAAGGAGCGACATTATAACTTAAAACAAACAGAAATTATTTCGCATATGAAAGGGGCTGTCCCCTACTCAACGCCTCGCTCTTTGCACTAAAGTTTGACTCTGTCTCACAACTTTATTTTTTTAAACAATAAAAAACTTTAGCGTAAAGAGCGAGGAGTTGAGGAGGGGACAACCCCTTTCATATATGGATTAATTTCTGTTCGTTTTAAGTTTTAATGTCGCTCCTTACTTTCAGTTAAAAAAAAATTGTTTTTTTTTATTTAATTCAGTCAAAGAATCAGCTTTTTATGGTGATCCTAAATATATATTTGTTTATTAGTAATTATTGCAGTTATTAGAACACAAGAAAGTTCATATAATTATAGAAAACACAAGGAAAACAACTTAATAAGGGGCAATTTCGGTAAGAATATGCTGTCAACTTTTTCTTGCATTGCAAGACTACCCATGAACTGAATACTGATATATGAAGCCACTATAATCAGAAATATTTCCCCTGAACGGAATGATGGGAATTTCTGTATTTTCCTCCTGAACGGATACGTTATTGTGTTTTATTATCATTTTTTTCCAGGAGTGATGGTATTTATTTAGTTGTCACTTTGAAAAGGATTTAATTTTTTACAGTTATGAAGTATAAAAGGTGTCAAATATACTGGCCTTTGGTATTCAAAATTAAATTAAAAATTTTGATTTGATAGCCAAGTTCAAAACTGTCGATATTGTTAAAAAATATCCGTCCAACGCTTCGGCATTGCTCAACAGAACTAAATGCTGGGAGTTTATATCTTAGTTTTTGTAAGTAGCCTATTTTTTTGTAATTACTTAGTTTTTTTTTCATTTTTATATAGTTTTACTTTAATTGACATACTTTTTCCATTGCCTTTAGAAAATTGTTTCTCTCTAAGCTTCATTAAATAAAAAAAAAACATTTTTTTTTCAAATGAAAGTAAGAAGCGGCAGTAAAAATTAAAAAAAATAAAAAATATTACGTATATGACGGGGGTTGCACCCCTCCTCAACACCTCACTCATCCTACTACAATTTTTTAGCACTAAAAAAAAGTTACTTATTGTTCTAATTAAACGACCCTTGTGTTTCAGGAGTCGTTTTAAAGAAAAGGGCCAAAATTTGAAATTAATCGTTAAGAGCGGGGTTTTGAGAAGGGGGTAACCACCCTCATCTATTTACTAATATCTGTTCGATTTAAATTTTAATGTTGCTCCTTACTTTCAGTTGAAAAAAATCGTTTTTTCTGATCGTTTTTTAAATAACGCCAGGATACCTGGCTCCACCTCCACGGAAAAATCCCCCTCCCCATAGAAATATCCTCGGGACAATTCAATTCTAGCGAAAGTTGACCAATTTTCCTTAACATCTCCACGCGTAAAATTGAATCGGTAAAGAGAAAGCAAGACATATAAACAAATTTTGTATATGAATTCAGGTAAATTCACCCAGTGTAAAATTTCCTCTGAAAATTTCACCCCCTGGAAACTATCCTCTCCATTAAAAATTCTACCAGCAGAAAATTCATCCTCCCTTCCCTACCCCGGAAAATGAATGTATACTTCCTAATAAGAAATAAAACAATGGGCATATTTTATAACATGTCCCCCAGGGGCTGTAGGGGATCATTTTATCTCCAAAGACATAGTTATTAAGCCTTTCAACTATGCTGAACAAAAAATATATCTAAAAATTTTGATCGGACGATTTTGGGAAAAAAGTGGCATGGGAGGGGGCCTAGTTGCCCCCCCCCCAATTTTTTGGGCACTTAAAAAGGGCACTAGAACTTCATTTTCGTTAGAATGAGCCATCTCACGAAGTTCTAGGCCCACTGGGTCTATAGGATCACCCCTGGTTAAAAAGAAAAGAACTGTTTGATTACCCATCATAATCCAAACAGAGATAATTGAAATACTGATCGTTATTTCTGCGGTACCAAAAGTATTGTATTCGTAAAATTTTACAGTGTCATCAAATGTAATTAAACAAATACAACAGGTTTTTCAATCAAAGTAAGCATCAAGTTAAAAACTTAAAACAAATATAAATACTCTGTATATAAGGGGGACTACCCCCTTCTCGACACCTTGCTCATTAAAAAAAAGTCTTTTAGTGCTTTGAATTTTTTTTTCCAATTGCAAATTTTCTTTAGAAACTTGGAAAAAAGCCAAACTTCAAAGTAAAGAGTAAGGATCTAAGGAAGAGACAGCCCCCTTCATAGAAAGAATAATCTGTTTAAATAGGTTTCAAATCTGTTTCTTGCTTTCAGCTGAAAAGCTCTTCTTTTTATTTAATTTCTAATTGTTTTTTTTTTCCAAATCATACCCAGGCCTAACCAAGAAATAATTTGAGATACCGTTCCCTTACATCCCTGGTCAATTGCTTTTAAAATGTGTAAATCAATAATTATACGTTGATTAGTACCGTCCTACGTTTAAATTTGTCCCCTGCTCAATGCCTCGCTCTTTGCACTAAAGTTTGACTCTGTCTCACAACTTTATTTTTTTAAACAATAAAAAACTTTAGCGTAAAGAGCGAGGAGTTGAAGAGGGGACAGCCACTTTCATATATGGATTAATTTCTGTTCCTTTTAAGTTTTAATGTCGCTCCTTACTTTCAGTTAAAAAAACTTGTTTTTTTTTTATTTAATTAAGTCAAAGAATCAGGTTTTTATGGTGATCCTAAATATATATTTGTTTATTAGTAATTAGTGCAGTTATTAGAACACAAGAAAGTTCATTTAATTCGAGGTACCGGTCCCTTACATCCCTGGTCAATTGCTTTTAAAATCTGTAAATCAATAATTGTACGTTGATTAGTACCGTCCTACGTTTAAATTTTCAATTTCAATTTTGGATAAAATTAGAATATACTTAAAAAATTGGTGATGAATAGTAATTTTGGTGAAAAGTCCTTGTTAATATTACTAATAAAGAAGTTTGGTTGGATGAAAAGGAGTATTATTGTTTGGACGGATGGAAATTCTGTGAGACTTTTGATCTTCTACATAACTGAAGCCATCACAACCTCTACAATAGGTTTTCCATATCGATCAAAACATTGCATATATTTTTTTTTAAATACATGGAAGTACTTCAAATAAATAGAAACGGACAAATATTACCATTTAAAATTACTGAAAGCTAAGTTCCTAGCAGTATTTGCCATCCTCAAGAAAATTTCATGGCGGTGCTGATGATGACCTGCCTCGCCTTTTCCACCTCTGTGCTGGTAGATATGGGAATGTAACATATTAGCTTTATAGAGAAACATTCTAATTAATTCCTACACCTCCCCCTTCCTCTTTCAACGTTTATCTGAAGCCTCATGCAGAGTAAGCAGTTTGTCCAATAAAATGTACTTTTGTAGGAATCTACCCTACCCACCTAAACAATGACTCACACACCCCCCCTCATTATAGCTAATACGCAATTGCAGATCACCAAACGTAGCCTAATTTCATTACAGATAAAGGGAAACAACTTGGTTGAATACAGCACTACCACCGTGTGGCATTGCTTCTTTTGCAACTTGGAAGCCTAAAATATAGTTATTGATACTTTCAAATCAATTAGCTTCTCATAATTTTAAATTGATTGCAAATTAGTCCTCCTCGGGGGTTAAGTCGTAGTTTGGTGCCCTAAACCGCCTAAACTGTCACCCAACCACTGCTGCTATTTTGGCGTCTGCCGCCCCTGGAAAATTTTCTGCCGGCACCCTTGTTTCACTGCCAGCTAGATTCAAACAAAAATAATTACAAAGGTCCTTTGGCGACCTTGAAAAAAAGTCAGAGGACTCAAACCAAAATCTAAACTTCTCAACGCCAATAACATATTAGTCAGTTCAGTTTCCACTATCTTTCACAACCTAAGTTACATATCTTGTTAGTAAAAGTTTCGTCTGTTGGAAGAATTGTTTACGTTTATTATCTTACCTATATTTTTATGTGTACATTTATTTATTTTTTCTTGGGAGGGTACTCCTGACGTATATAGTCTATAGAATAATGTGGCTTCGCTGCCCCCTTTCTCCACTGCCCAGATGTCTTTCTTCCTCTTGAAACCCCGTTCACATCTTGATTTAGCACTGAACTATATCATTTAGCAAACGAACAGAGTAGCTTTCTGTTTGACAATTCTTTGATGGATTTTAACAGTAGGTTAAACGTGTTTCATTACTGCTATTGTGAGGTAGGTCTTAGAATTCCAGTTGCGCTTCAATTTTTCGAATAATTTTATTAGAAATTGCCTGCAAAGTTTAGGGTTTGATTACCAAAAATATCACTTGTCCAGTTGCCATTTACGTCGAGTTCCAAGCCGATTTCCATTTGTATTTTGTTTTTCGCTCATCGTAAAGCTAGCGCTTGTATCTCCGTACCTTTCATAAAACCGCCTTGATGTTACTAAGCTAAGTTGTAACTTTTTACTAAAACTTCGTTTTTAGGTGTCACATGATTAATAATAGCCAGTTACTCAATATTGGAAAAACAAGTTGGGAGTTTCCCACATCGAAAAGTTAAATTAACGATAGTGCTTAATGAGCTGATTAAATTCGGTCAATGTGTTGCTCAGTGTCATGATGGAGGGTCGGTTATGAGCGAAGTACTGCCTAAATACAGGTGAATGTCCGAAATTCCCTTTTCTCTGCTTGGATTCCAATAGCGTTGCAAATCAGCTTTTTCAGTCTTATGTAGGCTTTGACGGTAAAGTTAAATTTAAGTTAGATTGAATAAGGTTATAAAACACAGAAATGGGTTAAAAATCTAACCTAACCTTCACCATCAAGCCTTGCATAAAACTGAAGAAGTTGAACGGCAGTGCTGACTAAATTCAAGGAGAAAAAAGGTATTTCGGACGTTCACCGGTAAATGTCTACATTCACCTATCTCTAACATTCACGGTAACATATACACTCATGAAAATTTATTTCAGAAATAGGATTAATCACAGCGCCATAAAGGGACGGTGTTCAGGGTACTGAACTATTGATTAGTTTCCTAATAGCGTATGAAAGCATAACACAGGTATATATAATCGTTATTGCGCACGCGCGAAGGAAGATCCAAGAAGAATGGTGCGAGACACGTTGTGTCCCATGTTTGTTTGTTTTTTTTACTGGAAAAGGCTGGAACGCTCATTACTGTATAGCACAGGCTGCTGTGGCACACAAGCTGAACTTGGTCCTAAGAGACGATCAAGGGAAATCAAGGAATCTTTGACTTTTTAAAGTGCAGTAATTATAGTGGTTTTTAAACCAAGTATCTATGTGCTAGAACTTGTTTATCGGACAACAACAAAAATTGGCGGTTGGAGGCTCCCAAGTCAGTGGCGTAATTTGGGCAAAAGCGTGTGGGGGGGGGGGGGATTCGGAGCCAATGTTCCCAAATGAAGGGAAAATGATAGTGAAACTGCAAAATGAGCCATATAGTCCCATAAATGCAAAGATATACTAAAAAAAACTGACCCATTTCTGTGGATGCTTGAATTATGCAGGCTTATCTTAGTTTTTACAAGATTTTTGAAGAAACTAAATTTCAGCTAGAGGGGGGGGCGTTAGTTCAAAGTTAGATAGGAGAGTAAATACTACATGGAGCTACTGCTATAAGTCAGTTTGGGAGAAAGGGCTGTAAACAAAGGGAGTTTGCATTCAGCACATTCACCAAAAGTTAATAATGTGACTTACTGTCCCTGTGACTTCCGTGACAAGCGATTTGCTCAGCACCAAAAGGCATGTAAATGTAGCCTACAGGAGGGATGAGGGGCAAAAGCTTTATCAGTCTACTTGTCAAAGCATGCATTAAAGGGGAGGAAAATTGCTTTAACAAGGACAAGGTTACTAACCATTTTTCTGCGCTAGAGGACAAATGGTATTCCCTCGCTCAGTTTAACTTGCCTTCAAATGCATATTACTTCTACTTGCTCTCCATCCTCTCTCTACTTTTAATAATTATTCATGGGAAAAAAAAACCTAAATTTTATCTGTATTGGACTTCTTATTTGTGTAATGAGTTGTTCCATGAAGTCATGTCGTATTTGTTTTTTAGTTCTTTTTTGCCTCTGGGTACCCTCGTGCCTTGAGACTTAAAATCAGAAAATTTCTGTTGGAAATATTTTATCTATCAAATACTATAAGAAAGGAGTTATCTATGCAACAAATATATTAAAAACGTTAGTTACACCATTTGAAGAAAGCGAACACTGTTCAAAACCAGTAAATTAACATGAGCATAAATTAAAATAAACTATTCAATTTTGTCATTGCTTTGGCATATCGCTACTGAGATTAGCATTTGTTTTACAATGGAATTTAGCTGACTAAGGGTGACGAACGTAATGAGAATTATGTCATGTAATCCACCCTAATCTCAAAAACAGATAAAAGAATAAATAAAACTTTTGGTAGCGACATTAAAACTTAAAACGAACAGAAATTACTTCGTATATGAAAGGGGCCGTCCCCTCCTCAACGCCTCACGCTTTATGCTAAAGTTTAACTCTTTGTCACAACTCTACTTTTTAAAACAATAAAAACTTTAGTGTAAAGAGCGAGGCGTTGAGGAGGGGACAGCCCCTTTCATATTAATGTCGCTCCTTACTTTCAGTTATTTTTTTATTTAATTTCTGAGCGTTTTTCAACTAATGCAGTTTCGAATTTGGCTAACAGTGCACGAAAAATTAAAACAAAATTTGAATATTAATTTTGGAAGATTGCATCATCTTCAATACCTTGCTCTTTACGCTAAAGCTGTTAGTTCTTTAAAAAAAAGCTTCCTAATTAAGAGGCCCCAGTGTTTCAGTAGGCGCTCTTAAAAAATTGGGACAAACAGTCAAACTTTAGCGTAAGGAGCAAGGTATTGAGGAGGGAGCAACACCTTCATAAATGGAATAATTCCTGTTCGTTTTTCAAATAATGCCGGTGAATCTGCCTCAACCTCTATGAAATACACCCCTCCCCCTCACAGTAAACTCCTCCGTGGAAATTCCATGCAACGTAAGTTACACCCCCCCCCTTTCAAACTCCCTCCAGACAGTTCCATCCTCGCTGAGAATCCCCCTCCCTGTAAAATTGATTGCGGACGATTCACCATGAACAATTCTCCTTAGAATTCTTTCATTTGAATAAGACTTTAATCCCTAATCGGTTTCTCGATCACTCCATAAATACCCCCTTCCGTGGAAATTATTTCCTGGAAATCAAAACACACGGACTAAAAGCCCCTGGATAATTCCCCCAGAACATCTCCACATGAAAAATTTGGCAAAGAGAAAGTAAGACAATTAAAGAGTGTTTCGTTTAGTAATTCTGTCAAATCCCCCCAGTGTAACATTTCCCCTGGAATATTATATTCACCCCCCAGAGATTTCCCTCCGCAGGGAAGATTCTCCCTATAGAAATGTGACCAAAGCACAGCCCCCCCCCCAAAAAAAATGTCTGTGTACTTCCCAATAATAAATACTATACGTAAACAATGAGCGAATTTCACAACTTAGAGGCCTCTCCCCACGGACTGTGGGGGGTGGGGTGGTGGTTATTTTACACGTATAGACATGATTTTTTTATCTTTCAACTATATTGAACATATTTGATTACATAATTTTGGGGGGAAAAGGGGCGTGAGAGGGGGCCAAGTTGCCCTCCAATCTTTTTGGTCATTTAAAAAGGGAAATAGAATTTTTAATTTCCGTTCAAGCGCACCCTCTCTCGATCTTCTAAGACAATTATTTCGATAAAATCACCCCTGGAAAAAAAAAAATAATAATAAACACGCGTGGTCTGTCTTCTGGCAAAAATACCAAAATTCCACATTTCTGCAGATAGGAGCTTGGAACTTCTACAAGAGGGTTCTCTGGTACGCTTAATCTGATAGTGTGATTTTCATTAAGATTCATATAATTTGAGGGGGTACTTACCCCTATTTCAAAATCCGGCAAACTTTCTCAGGCTCGTAACTTTTGACGGGTAACACTAAACTTGATGAATCTTATATATTTGGAGTCAGCATAATAAGCTGATTCTTTTGATGTATCTACTGACATTAAAATTCCGTTTTTTAGAGTTTCGGTTACTATTGCGCCGAGTCGCTCCTTACTTACAGTTCGTTACCACGGACTGTTTGACGACCAAGTTCTCACATAATGGGAAAGAGAGGTAATAAAAATAAAAACAGCACATATTTAGATTTGTCAATAAATAAAGATGAAGTAAAAACCTATATATCAATTAAATTTATGATCTTATTTTAAAAAATGTACCTATTATTTTATCGATAAGAGTTCCTCAATAAATACATTATAAATTTGTGGTTTTTTCCCTTTGTTTTGTTTTTCTTTGCAATTCCCTTTACTTGTAACAAATCTTTTTACGTTTTTGACTGTTTCCTCTGTACTTCAGATAGTTATTAACCTAACAATAATTTTTTTCACAATAAAATTCACAATAATTTTTTTCTTCTTTGAGTTCAGCGGGCCTAAAGTATTTTCCGATTTTGTGATTTTCATGGATTTTTCCTCAATTAAATACTGAAATTAAGATATGTTTGCATTGGAAAGCTTCAAGACCTTGCTTTTGATATCATAGAAAATTATGAGAATTAAATAAACTCAATTTGGTCTGAGTACAGAAAAATAAAAATAAAAAGTCGGTTCGCCCAATCAAATTAAATGGACGATATCAAGTTTTTTTTTATGTTTTCAAAAAATAGAGCTTTATGAAGCAAGCATACATCGGATATTTTATGAATGAACCAAAAACACTCCATTTAAGTAAACTCGAAACCATTGGAGGGATGCGATACCTTACCGAATTAATTCTTATTAAACAAATCATATATATATATATATATATATATATATATATATATATATATATATATATATATATATATATATATATATATATATATATATATATATATATATATATATATATATATATATATATATATCAAATGAAACTGAGAGAGGAGAGAAAGTAACAAAATGAAAAATAAAATCAAAAAGGGTGAAAAAACGAGGATTTTGTCAGCCAGCGAACCATGAAGATGACAAAATATAATCAATTATTTCGACAAGGACCTCTACCAATTCGTCCTAATTTATAAACAAAAAAGAAAAAAAACAAAAAAAAACGAAAATCTAACCTTTCGAAGTTTACCATACAAAGACAGAAAAGGCACTGAATAAAAATCGGACAGGAATCAGTGAAAATAAATTTGCCGAGATGATTTGGCAAAGATATTTCGTCTTGCAATAGTTTTAGCTGGTCTACAATTTCGGTTTTCATTAGATATGCAAATAGGTTTTTTTAAGTTTTTTCGGGTGAAAATATTGATTGAGTCCTTCAAGATTAAACTGTCGTAAATTGGGCTTAATGAAATATCTCCAGTATCTCTATTTATTGCTAAATTTTGGTTCATACTAAGGACGTATCTTCTGGATCTATGGTCTTTTAAAATATGTGTTAAAGTTTTGAAACTCATTCTCTGAATAAATGGGCCCTCAAATTGTGTGCCCAAATGTAGGTTGAAACGTAAAGAAGGTGGAAGAATTCGATGTCTTTTTCAAGTTTCTAAGAAATTAAACTGACAGATAATATTTGCATGTTTCTTAACACAATTTAAAAAATCTAAAACAATATTGGTCCAATGCTCCCCGTAAGCTTGACGCAAATACATTCTTAGACCACACTGGCTATACATGACAAATGAAACTGAGAGAGGAGAGAAAGTAACAAAATGAAAAATAAAATCAAAAAGGGTGAAAAAACGAGGATTTTGTCAGCCAGCGAACCATGAAGATGACAAAATATAAGCAACATTTTGCCGATAGGGCCGTGTCCAGGATTTTTTAGGGGGGGGGTTTACAAAACGATTTTTTCAGTTTTTTTTTTCAAAAAAGAAAAACTTCAAAAAACACATAAAGAATCTGTTTATATTCATTTTTGTTACGTTTTTACAGGTCGTACAAACATTTTGGTTGGGGGGTGGGTCAAATCCCCTAACCCCTTTCCCCCTGGATACGGCTTTGGTTGCAGAAAATAGCTTCATAAAATGTTATGGAACTAAAATGGACAAATCTTCGGTAGAAGCCTTTCGTAGACAAAAGCATTACCCATAGGTATGGGTTTGTTTCCTCTCCGTTTTTCTGTTTCAAATTTAGAATAAGCTCTTGAATACACGTTTGATCGCAATCGTTATACTAGAAAACTCAAAGAATACTGACTGATGCAGCCTGCAATAAGATTTGAGGGTTGGGTCAAGATCCCACGCCCCAAAAGTAAAAGAAAATGACAAAAATAGATACTTTTAGGCTAAGCAATGGCAAAATAATAGTTTTTCTCTTTTTGGACCCCTTCCCCCCACCTTAATGTTTTTGACTAAATCTTGGCCTTCGGCTGTATACGTTTAAACTTTGAGCCATTTTGGCATGCTTTTTTGGGGGGATTGTTTGCTATACAAGCAAATGTCTCTGTCTATTAAAGGATGGCTAAATGAGCCACGTTTTGCAGATGTTTGGTAACACCCAAGCTTCTAAGAAATATGTTGTACTATCTTACTTTTCAAATAAAACAAGGGACAAAAAGGAAAGTGACCTGCTGAGAGGGATCCTTAGTAACTAATTAAATCTGACAATAATATAGTAGAGAATAGAAAGGTATCTCCTTCAACATATTGTTACTCGCGTGCGTCTAATAAATACTGACTGTCTATTTTAAGCGAGGGATAAAAAAATTCTATCTTGTTTTTGAACCAAGAAACGCTAGCAAAACTCAACAGTACGAAATCAACCCTTGTTATGTGTATTTCCCTTTTCCAACTACATAAATCCTCATCAGCGCTTAGGGACAAAATAAATTTGAAGCTTTTTCCAATCTTCTTTTTTTTCGTGTTTGAGTCAGAAATGTATATAGGAGGAGAAAACTTTGAGGACAAGATTCAAATTTTAAGACTGCTAGTATTATTTTCTAATTTTATCGTAAAATTCTCCCATTTTTACTATTTTCAAACCCATCCCCAGGGCTATACCCAGTAATTTTGTTCGGAGGCAACAAAAGAGAGAAGAAGATGGAGTTTACCATCCGTGGACTTTGTCGAACGGTCTGAAATAAGATTTTTGTTTGCCGACAATTTTAAAGAAAAATTCACGAGTCGGAGAACTATTTTTTAGTTTTTTTTTTAAGAGACGTAGGGTTTTTATTTGTAATTCATGGATAATTTATGATTCGACGAATAATTCGGGGGAGAGTATAAACCTGGAAAGCACCACCCCTTGATACAGTTCTGCCATCCCCAATTACTGACCCCCCTAAAAATTATTATGTTTTGATCCTGTTTTAAGAATAATGCATGTATTTGTGCTTAGTTTAGCATAAGTATTCAGATTATTTTTTAAAGATAATTTGGCTTTCATTGGCTAACATTGTTTATGCCAGATTAGATTAGCGAGTCTTGCTTTTTCAATAAGTATGGCAATCTTTGTATTCAAAAGCCGTTTAATGAAATTTGAGCTCCTACTAATACCGCAAGTTGTTCGCTAGTATCCATCGATGGCAGTTCATGTTTTTTTTTGGATTTTGTGCAAATCGCGGATATTGGCGAATAACTCGCTTTTATGGTTGTTAGGTAGTTGGTTTTAATTCTTTTAATTTTTGGCTTTTATTGATACATCTTTTCGTTTCGCGCTGAAGAAGAGGCGTTTGTCCTTTCGAAATATTCGCTTTGTTTTTTCAGTATATTCATTTTGCCTATAAAAACCCCATTTTTGCTCCTTTTTCTTTCTTTATGTATATATATACATATATATATATATATATATATATATATATATATATATATATATATATATATATATATATATATATATATATATATATATATATATATATATATATATATATATATATATATATATATATATATATATATATATATATATATATATATATATACACACACACACACACACACACACACACACACACACACACACACACACACACACACACACACACACACACACACACACACACACACACACACACACACACACACACACACATATATATATATATATATATATATATATATATATATATATATATATATATATATATATATATATATATATATATATATATATATATATATATATATATATATATATATATATATATATATATATATATATATATATATATATATATATATATATATATATATATATATATATATATATATATATATATATATATATATATATATATATATATATATATATATATATATATATATATATATATATATATATATTATGTATTCAAATTTTGTTAATAAAAGAAAAATTTGTTGATAAATGAAAATTTTGTTAAAATTTGGCCAGAAAATTTTTTGGAGATGGGTGGGAGGGGAGCTAATCAAGATTCTGCACCGGGTACAAGAGTGGCCGTTGGTAGCGTCTGCGACATTTGTAGGAAAATTTGTAAATATTTTTGATACTTGTCCAGGTATCTTGGGTTTGAATCTAGAGGACTTGCCATATTCACCTCCCATTTTAGGATTTTGTTTTTCAATTCTAGCTTATCACCAGGAACTTTCAGGATTTTCTTTTGGAGGGGGGGATCTAGAGGCTGACTTTGGAAATAAACAAGAGAAAAGAGCAGCATGAGGACCGGTGGCTTCAAACAGTTCCAGCTTTATTGCTTAAATTTCTGGTCGAGTGGGCTACTCCATTAGAGGATAGGTAAACAATAAGGAAAAGAAATCGTAAGTTCTAAGGTTCTAAGATTCTGTGGCGGCATATAGTTGCAAAGTGAAAATAGTGGCTCCTTTATGTGCAAGGATCACTAAATTCGATTAGTTTGCATTTTTTGCCTACGCGATGAGTCATAATCTTTCGCGTTAGGAGCCCTTTTGGTTCAATATGCTCCGCTTCATCGTCTTAGGAATAAAAGGACTGAAATTTGAAAACGGGTCAGCATTTTTTTTTCTATATTCATCAACTAGCATAGTTTTTTTTGTTGTTTTTTCGTTATAATGCTTTCATTAAATGATTTTAAACAAGAAAATCACGTAAATTTTGAAGAACGACAATTCGCTTGGACAGTTTAAATCGTCAACGAAATTTTTTGGGTTTATTTTCAACATGTTTAGACTTTCTGGGGATATATTCTGGATCGAAATAGCACAATTTTTGGACCTTCTGGGACCAGTGGCGGCTCTGGTGTCTCCTGTGGCAGGGGCAAAATCTTTATAAGTGTCTCCCACAAAATTTTCAAGCAAAATTTTTAACAAAATTTTTACTTAATAACAACATAATTTTCAATTTATTAATTAATCAATAATTTATTTTCAATTTACTATTCAAATTTTTGATTCATTAATAATTATTTTAACTGAACTGTTTAATTATTTTCATTCGATTATTTTTATTGTTTAATTTATAACCGTTAGATTGTTTATTTGAAATTTTGCGCCCCTAAAATTTTTGCGCCCGCGGCAAGTGACCCCTCTGCCTCCGCTAAATTTACCTCTGTCTCGGACGCACTCTGACAATTAATTAGCGACTACCTGGAGAGGTAAATAAATGTGGATAAAGCAAAGATGATAACTCTCCTTTTAAAATGTCACTGCCGTTTCTTAAGGTCGTACCTGAAATTTCAACGTTCGTAAAATAATTGCCAAAAAGTGTCTGTTGAGCTGCTTTCAAAGAGAGGATTGACAGGGCAACGTATGTTCAATAACGCTTCCGTCCTCCTGATGTAAATTATCCTGCTGATTATTCCTTTGAGAATAGCTTAGCAGATAATTTTTGGCAATTATCTCGGACGTGTGAAAATGTCAGATACGACCTTTTGGCAGAACAACAACGTTATGCTGTGTTGCAACAGTAACGCAAAAGGGTACTTTCCCATTATATGGGCACTTCTAAAAAGTCAAGTTTGGTTAATGAGAATGAAATAAAATAGGATGAATATTTAATAGTTTATAAACAAATTTGGGCTATATATTCACACATTAAGGGGTGGGGTGGGGGTAAAGCATTGCATATATTGTATACTTAACCTAACCTATGTACCTTTTTCTCCCTCAAACCCACAAAAACAACAGGTATAATATTGTAAATTATATGAAAAACAACGCTCTTCAATCAACTTAAATAACAATTACCTGCCGTACGAGTCTCCGCAACTATATTCATTCGACTGTCTATAGCCGAGGTTCCCACATAATAAGGAGGTACCAGCAAAAGCTGGACATTTTTGCTATTTATTATTTTGCAATCTTTGACTTAAATGTTCTATCTTTGGTTGAAAATGCTTTTGAGGCTTTTGCAATTTTAGCTTAAACGACTAATTAAAGAGCCAATCCAGGGAGTAAATTCGCAAAGAAGCTGTGTTCTTTGACGAAATTCTTTTAGCAGTTTCAAGAGAAGAAATTTTTAACCCCTTACCGAGTATCCGTGGGCCGAATGCCGAAGACTGCATGATGTCTTCGCGGTTCCTACAAGATCTTGTTGTTCAGACAGGGTTGCTTAAATCTTTGTTTACAACTTATACGGAACGTGTTTAAAATTCTAGCGGGTTATACATATAAAGCAATAATGAATGTAGGCTACCATAATTGACTCAGAATTGACTCGTACCGAAAATCTTCAACGGAATAATTTGAGAAATTTGGAATTTTTGATTAATTTCTAACATGCTGTACATCACTTTTATTATTATTGTTTTTTTTTATCTTAAGCTGCTGAATGGCTTGACCAATACTTGGATACTGTTCTTACATGTCGCATATAAAAGGTAACCGAAAAAAAATCGTTTAACATTTCGTATATTGAGGCTGAAATAAATTGGCAGTTTCCATTTTTGCCTAAAAGATGGTTGAATGAAAATCATCTTTTACGACAAAGTTATTTTGTTTGATAAATTATATGAGAAAAAGACCTCTTAGGGAGTTTAAAATGTAAGTTAAAACACAAAAGAAAAAAATGATGTTGACTTCACATCATCCTATTCTTTAATATACTTTAATTCCGAAATTCAGGTAGATTGTGGCAAGAAATGCTATGTCAGCATGTTTTATTAAAAAAAAAAAAAAGAAGAGAGGTCCCTGTCAGCTCCTAAGTGAAAAAATGAATTATTTTTGTGTTAACGTGTCATGACAAACGTGGTAGAAGAATATGTATATTACGTATCTATATATGTAAAATCAAGTGTGTCTGGGGTTTTGTGTATGCAGTTAATTGTGTGAACAGAAAACAAAGCTGAACTAAAATAAGCAAGAAACATGAGAACTTTTATATAGCAAGTGATGCTGGATTCACCAGTTTACGCCACTACCCTCTACTCACCACAACCTTTGGCTTCCTTCCAAGGCCGTATCCAGGGGGGGGGGGTTACCCGGTTTGCCCCCCCCCCCCAAATTTTTGACCGAGTCAAAAATAAGTCGAAAATTAGTAAAACCTAGGTAAAAATCAGTAAAATTAGTCGAAAAGTGAGTCAAAAATTAGTAAACCCCCCCCCCCCGAAAAAAAATCCTGGATCCGCCCTTGCTTCCGTCCGCTCGCTATGGTAGGCGGCCTGAGTCTTCGGCCCAGCGCACGGTTGCTACAATGATCATAATTTGGGGTCTTGTTCTGATTTTCAATTTATATTTGTCAGACTTTTATAACATATGCTCATTTTCAAAATTATTCTCCACAAATTTTCGTCTTTCTATCTTGATAAGTTTAGCCAATTTTCAGTGCAAGACAAAAATTGTACGCTTGGCGTAATGTTAGAGCTTGACAACAGTTTTCCAGGCCATGATAGGGGATCAATTTTGAAATTTTATTCACCTAGATCAATAAGATTTCCAGTTAGCAAAAATCCCGTAAACCACAAGTTTACTAAATTTTTTACGCATAATCAGACGAAAAGAATATTTTTCTACTTACACTTAGAGACAGTCCATTACTTCATAATTTGTGCAAAGCAAATTGTGCAAAGCAAATTGTGCAAAGCAAAATTCAACAGATTTTAACAATCTAGCTTAAACTTCTTAAACTTTTTTGTATGCCGACCAATGGTCTGGATTGCGCAGGTACCGATGCTTTCGGCCGGGAATGCAATGCTTGTTTGGGGGAAAATCATAAGTACCAGTGTTTCCCATATTTCTCCAGGTACCCATTTATAGCTGGGTCGACTCTGGCTGAGCTGACAGAGTTACACCATTCACTCCCGTTCCAAACCAAATAACCATATTGGAATACATTCAAAGCAAGGAAATGTTTTTAGAAAAGATTTTAGTGATGAAATAACTGTAAAAACTAAACGAAATTGGTACGATAAAATAACTTTCAACAATGTGGGATATAAACAGGACAGGGGCATTTGGGCGTATGCCCTAATACCAAAAACATAACTTTTTGCACCATGTTTCCTCAAAGTTCCAATATTTTTCATGTAGTCCATCTTAACTGCGATTCCCCTCACCCTCCGTCAATTTTGAGCCCCCAAATTACTTATATCTTAGACAAAAAAAAAAAAAAAAAAAACTAATTCTGGAATGTTAAAATTTAGATGTTAGAAAAAATATGACTGCATTTGAACTTCAGCAAAATCAGTTCCATTGAGAAACTTAATTTGTTTCCAGTGTTTACACCAAAGCACCATACTTTCGCGAAAACTAAAATTACAATATTATTAAAAACAAGACATGAAGGAAGTATTTTCACTTTCTAATTCAGGTTCAGTTCAATATAAACAAAGTGCAGAAACAATTAAACCGATGTTTATTTCTTTTCTATTTATTCATTTTTTTTTGTAGACCAGTAGGGCCTACATTGTAAATGCCCCTAATATCAATTAAATAAAAAAAAAACCAATTTTTTCAACTGAAAGTAAGGAGCAACATTAAAACTTAAAACAAACATAAATTATTACGTATATAAAGGGGGTTGCCCCCTCCTCAGCACCTCGCTCTTCACGCTGAAGTTTTTTAGTACTTTTATAAAACGTCTTATAGTTCTAATTAAACGGCCCTTGTATTTCAGGAGTCATTATTAAAGAATTGGGATGAAATTCAAATTTTAGCGGAAAGAGCGAGG
The DNA here is from genome assembly GCF_049724085.1 of Artemia sp. Qi Xiang Cuo. NCBI lineage: Eukaryota > Metazoa > Arthropoda > Branchiopoda > Anostraca > Artemiidae > Artemia > Artemia sp. Qi Xiang Cuo. Next base: position 32,126,682 of record NC_142803.1, on the reverse strand, counting down.
TGTTGAGGAGGGGACAACCCCCTTTATATGCATAATAGTTTCTATTCATTTTAAGTTTTAATGTTGCTCCTTAATTTCAGTTTAAAAAACTTGTTTTTTGTATTTAATTTCTGATCATTTGTTTAAATGATTACAGGAAATCTGGCCCCACCTTCACGGAGAAAGCCCCTGCCCACAGGAATATCCTCTAGACAATTAAATCCCAGTGAAAATTTACCCCCGGACAATGACTCTTAACCACTCAGCGCATAAAATTGAGACGGAAAAGAGAAAGTAAGACATAAAAAAATTTTGTATACGAATTCTGGTAAATTCCCCCAGTGTATAGGCCTAATTTCCCGTGATAAGATCACTCCCTGGAAACTTCCCTCCCGATGGAAAATTACCGTGGAAAAACCCCCAGCAGAAAATTTGTCCCTCCCCCCACCCCAAAATGTATAGCTACATCCCAATAACAAATACTATGCGCAAACAATGGGCAAATCTTATAACTTAAAGACCTTTCCCTGGGGCTGCGCGGGGGGGTCATTTTATACCCAAAAGCATAGTTATTGGGCCTTTCAACTATGAAGAATAACATGGCTATCTCAAAATTTTGGTCTCACGATTTTTGGAAAAAAGAGCCGGGGAGGGGGCCTAGTTGCCCTCCAATTTTTTGATCACTTAAAAAGGACACTAAAACTTTCAATTTCCGTTCGAATGATCCCTCTCCCGGTATTCTAGGACCACTGGGTCGATACGATCACCCCTGGAAAAAAAAAATAAAAAAATAAACACGCGTCCGTGATCTTTCTTCTGGCAAAAAATACAAAATTCCACATTTTTGCAGATAGGAGCTTGAAACCTGTACAGAATAGTTATCTGATACGCTAAATCTGATGATGTGATTTTCACTTGACTTTTAGGGGCTGTTTCCCCCTTTTTCCAAAATCAGGAAAATTTTCTCAGGCTCGTAGCCTTTGATGGGTAAGAATAAACTTAGCCTAATGAAATTTATATATTTGAAATCAGCATAAAAAGCCAATCCTTTTGATATATCTATTGGTATCAAAATTCCGTTTTTTAGAGTTTCGGTTACTATTGAGCCAGGTCGCTCCTTACTTACAGTTCGTTACCACGAACTGTTTGATATAGAGCAATAACAGATCTAGAAAGAACTTAATTTGTTGCAGGTGCAGATTAAGGTAATTACAGCAATCTTCAAAGTCAGAATCATGCAATCAAATCTTGTTTAATGGTACTAATAAGTGTAGACAGAGAATTTATTAAGCTGTTCGTATGTACTTATGCATGTATATTTCATTCTTGTAAGATAAAAAGGATTCCTTCACACAAAAGTTAAGTCCAGCTTGTGCTAATTCTTGTTCGTGGTTTAAAAGCTGATTTAAATGAAACTAAAGGGCTTAAATTTGGTAAGAAACAATTCTGATTGCGTGTTTTGAACAATTAAATCAACTTTGTTTTAATCAACCATCAAATGTTTTTGTTTTCCCACTTCAATGCACGTCATATGCCAACCTTAAAAAGATTGACATTGTTTGCCATTCATAGTTTTTTTTTATTCTTTTTTTTCTGATATTATCTTTTAAGTTTTTCTTGCAAAAGCACGATTTCAACTCAACTACGCATGCTCAAGAGCTATACTTATTAATTCAAATATTGTCGTACAAACACCAAAGGGTGTAACTGACATTCTCATTATTTTACATGGGAGCGAGTCGTTGTTCACTTTAAAAAGTAGTGTACACCATGTGGTGCACATAAAGCGTGACACAAGTGAGCCACACGTGACGCAAAGGGGCGCAACACGGCAGAAGTGTGCTTATTACAAGTGGAATGTGCCCCAAATGGCAGAACAAGCGAGGTCCCGAGATATAGGACCACACCAGATGGTGGAGAAGTGAGCAACCTCTCCATACAAGAAGAAATTATGCTTCGAGGTTTTCACTGGACCATAAAAAAAACTAAAAAGAAAAATAACAATTATAACGTGTAGCTTACATTATAAGCTACATTTTGAAAAATAACTTTTTTCCAAATGAAAGTAAAGATCAATATTAAAGATTAAAAGGGAAGCAATTACACTATAAATGGAGGGGGGGTGCCGTGCCTTCCTCAACCCGACACTCTTTACGTTAAACACTCTTTAGTCTAAAACATGAAAAGAAATTTTTTGGCCCAGAATTTTAAAATTTCTATATAAAAGACCCTTCAAATTGGTATGGGGTGATCTAACGGAAAAAAGTGATCTAATAATTTGACAAAAAGTTGAACTTTGGCGTAATAGCGGAGGGGGTGTAACATTCTTTGTGCTTAAGAGAATTCCATTTAATTGCGTAAAGCAAATACTCCTAAACAAAACCCTATTATTGAGACAAAGTATAGAAAATTCACTCTTAACATTAGGATAAAAGTCGAAGTTTAACGTAAAGAGTGGGCTGAGGGTGATGACCTTCTTCATACTAAGGGAAATTCTCTTGTGCTGATTAAACGAAACGCACCCAAATGAAAGCTTGTATGGTACAAGCTTTGCTATAAAAAAAAGTTAAAATTAAACATAAAAATGGTGAGGGGAGTGGGAGCCCCTCTTGTCTTTAGGATAATTGCTAATATAGTATTATAAAAGAACAGAAGTGAAAATTAAAAAAAAAATACAATATAATAATGAGCGACATGTCAGAACCTAAAATGATCAGAAAACCAACAAAGGGGGCCTGCCGCCCACTCTAAGTCGTCTCCAATGCAGACGTTCAACTTTTCCACGCTTCAAGAATGAATGCTCTAAGACAAGAACAATGTGATATAAGGTGACTTCCTTTTAAAAAGGTTCGATAGTTGCATTGGAAACCTCCCGTAAAATAAGACAATTTGTATTTGTTTCAAATTTTAACGTCGCTCTTTACCCGTGTTTGAAAACAACTGTTTTCCTATTTAGCTACGCTTGAAACTCCTTTATTCTCTCAAGAATTTGCATATGCGATTCGAAGACAATTTTAAAGATGAATTCGGAAACTTGATCAGAATTTTTTGATCGTCTGACTGTTCTCCGCGAGGAGTTTTTGAATTTTTTTTTTGGAACACCGACGATTCAGCAAAAAAACACAAACACTGTGCGACTGATTTACTGATTTTTTCTCTCTTCCTTTTAATTGGTAGAAGAACACACTAAAAAAGCTAACAAGAAGCATGCAATGTCAGTGATAAAATCTAAGAATGGCTAATCAATAAAGCTATCTTTTGTAATTAAAAACCGTTAATTGTTCTGGAATCATTAGTTTGATGAACTCATTGTGACCATTTCAGTTTGCTTCTAATATTACATTGGCGTTCTGAAAACTTTTACTTCACAAAAAGACTATCAGAGCCACAGTACAGATATCTATATGATCGAAGTCGTTACGAATGCAGATCAGTGTCGTAATTTCGTCAAAATCCTGAAAAAGGCTAAGCTGGTGCCGATTTTCCCAAGTCAAGTAAAAATGACAGTGAGTGAAAAATACAAAATGAACTATATAATACCATCAAGGCAAAGGCATAGGCTACTAAAGGAAACTGATGTAATCCTGTGGGTGCTTGAATTAATGTAGGCCTATCTTAATTTTGACAAGATTTTTGAAGAAGGTAAGGGAGGAGGGGGGCAGTTGCTCCATGCCCCAGAGCAAATTACGGAAACTGTCAATATTTAAAATATGTAAAAAAAATAGCTCTTACGGCAGAAGCGGGCATTGTTTTAGTAGGAGTTGAAGGGCGCATATACATAATACTTTTTGTTCGTTTTAAGTTTTAATGTTGCTCCTTACTTTCAGTTGAAAAAACTGTTTTTTTTAATTTAATTTCTGATCGTTTTTTTAAGTAATGCTGGGAAATCAGGCACTTCCTTCATGGGAAAATTCTCTTCTCCCATGAAAAATTCCTCGATGGAAAGATCATCCCACGTAACCCCCTCCCCCGACCCCACATCAGAAAAATAATCCCCCTGAAAACGTTTTATACTTCCCAATAACGAATACTATATGGAAACAATGGAGAAAGTTCATAACTTGCAGCCCTACCCCAGGAGCTTTGGGGGATTCAGTTATCCTCAGACATAGTTATTAGATTTTTCGACTGTTGAACAAAATGACTATCTCGAAATTTTGATCCGGTGACTTTGGGAAAAAATGAGCAGGTGAGTGAACCTAGTTGCCCTCCATTTTTTTGTCACTTAAAATGGGCACTAAAAATTTTAGTTTCGGCTCGAATGAGCCCTCTCACGTTGTTCTAGGATCACTGGGTCGATACGATCACTCCTGAAAAAAAAAACAAAAAAAAACGCGAATCCATAATCTTTTTATGGAAAAAAAAACAACACAAAATTCCACATTTTTGCAGATGGGAGCTTTAAACCTCTAGCGTAGAGTTTTCTGATACTCTGAATCTGATATGATTTTCATTAATATTCTATGACTTTTAGGGGGTGTTTCTCCTTTTTTTTCGAAAATATGGCAAAATTTCTCAGGCTCGTAACTTTCAAGGGGTAAGACTAAACTTGATAAAATTCATACATTTGAAATCAGCATAAAAATTCAATTCTTTTGATGTATCTATTGGTATCAAAATTGGTATCAGGTATATTGGTACTATTGGTATATTGGTATCAAGATCCGATTATTTTGATGTATCTATTGGTTTCAAAATTCCGTTTTGTAGAGTTTCGGTTATTATTGAGCCGGGTCGTTCCTTACTTACAGTTCGTTAAAACGAACTAATTGATTTGATTAATCTAAATGGTGATATTGTTCTTCCGCCAATTGAGAAGATGGATTCAATTTAGGGTTCTCTGGATTGAATTAGGGATTAGAGTATCAGATCTACACTTAAAATAGAAGAAAAAAAAATACTTAAAACTTAATTCGACGCTAGAGAACCCACAGATACACTTCTCACGTGGACACAAAACTATAAAATAACTCCTAAGTGGACAATGGTTGGGCTTTTTTTTATAGAAAAGTGAGATTCTTCTAAGAGATATTGCAAAATTTGTTCCTCTAAAAAATATCTCTTTTTGTTTATTTTTGGCCTTCTAAGAGGTAAAGACAATGTCTGGCCTGTCTGGCCTGATTCCAAGTTTCCATGAGTACCCACACTAATAGCATTTCGGAGAATTTAGAAGGCAGGCACGTAAACCGAGGATTTGCCCTCTCTGCCCTCTCTGCCCTCTCTTGCCCTCTCTGCAACCCAAAAAAGAATTTCGAAAGTATTGCGATTGTTCCTATATTATCTTAAACAATACTTGGTACTAACAATTAGCTTATGCTCAGTAGAAAACTTGTGGTGGGTGACATAATACATTTTAATTATATAATTTGGGCGATAAATTTGCACATTAGGGGGTCGGGGCTAGGTTACTCCCCCCCCCCCTAATGTGCAAATATATAGCCCAAATTTGTTTCTAAAGTATTATATTTTGATCATGTTTTGACACTTTTTGTTAGATTAACCTAAATTCACTTCGTGAGTGTTGGCGGTAAAATACATAAGTAACTAATTCTTATATTTTTGCTTTTTGCGTTTCGAGAAGCCCCTCCCCCCCCCCAAAAAAAAAATACGTTCGTGCCTACTCTTAGTTCAAATTTCTGATATCGAGGTGAAAAACGACCAACAGATATAATCATGAATTAAGACACATCATTATAGCTCTAGTTTCTAACCATTTAGTACTTAACTTTACGAAAACCGATGAAAACTATTCTCTTTGTACTTTCGAATGATAAATAATTGGATAAATATTCATGACTAAAAATTTTGCTGAGTTCTGTTTTTTACTCTTTGACGGTTGAAAATAAATCTCTGCTCAACTTTTATTTCTCAGTAATCCATATTATTATACTTGAATCAAGAGTGAACCGGTTTGACCCCCTGCTGCATGTGCATCGTTTAGATTTCAAAAGTCGGCTGGAGTATGCGCAAAACATTTGCTGCGCGACAAGTGAGGTGAATAGATTGTTAGCAAAAACCAGAACTTGACAGAACAGACTTGTATTGTTTTTTTTTTCCTGTCTTTTCTTAGATACGTCTGGTAACAACGGACTATTTATAAGTTTAATAATTTAATTTATTAAATTACCAAATTTAATAATTTGATTTAATGACAAGACAGTAATGTAGAATGTCGTCAAACAAAGCCAAAACGACTTGATTTTTTTTTATTTAAAAATAATTTTAAAACTTTTTGTTGAGAAAATTAAAAATTGTCTTCGCAAGACTCGCTGTATATAATTCTACAAAGTATGCAGACAAACAATAATGTCCCTTTTACGTCAAAATATTGTTGCGGCTGCAAAAGGGGATTTTTAGATTTAACTAACAAGGGATTTTGGACCTTTTTGCATTGAAAATGGCATCCGACGTTTTCTCTATCTGTATACCAAAGTTTCTTAAGCTAAAATGACGTTCATGTGCGTATCTAGTTCAACTTACATGTCTAGACGCGTCTTTGTCCGGACTCCAATATCGAGGCAGTTCTTCCCATTCACATGTCAAATACAGTGCTTGGCTGCAACACGTCACAGTAAACCATCCATTTCTAGAATCTAGAACTCTATGTAGGAATTCAAATTCTAATAATCAGGAAGCTTCTTTTGTTGTTAAATTCAGCATTTGAGCTTAAAAGTGGCGTTCACATGAATATCTGGCTCAAACCCCATGCCTGAGCAAGTGCATGGACAGGTATACACGTCAAGGCGTGGAGGTTTTACTAGAACTGCACATGAACGCCACTTGAGACAAATTAAATCTGACATCACAATCATGGAAAGATTCATAATCTTCAGAAGTTTAAGAAAGCCAGGTAACGTTATTAAGTAAAAAAAAAAAAAAAAAAAAAAAAAAAAATTAAAAAAAGGCAACCAGTCCATACTACTAAAACTCCGTTGATTCATCATAAAAAAAGTCAAAAAATTTCAACATAAAAAAAAAATCCGAAATACGCAGAATTTCGAGGTTTTTTCGAGGGGGAGGGGAATCGAAAAAAAAGTAGGAGAATCATAAAAAATTCTGTATTTCAAGGGGAAAGAGCATGGACCCATATGCCCTTGCCGGTTAAATTTAAAGGAGGCTTTTTACTCTGTACGCTCCTCCCCCCCCCCCAAGATTTTTTCATTTGTTCTCATATAGTTGGTTATATTTTCCACCTAATTTGTCGATTTTAGGCTGAATATTCAGGAGCCAGCGTTTTCCCCTAGAAAAATCCCCCTGAAACAACCCCCCATAAAATTTACCCCATGGAGAAATATACCACACGCAAAATTTAGAAGCCACAGAAAAAGTACAAAATACGTACCTGAAAGTAAGGAGCGACATTAAAACTTAAGACGAACAGAAATTTTTCCATATATGAAAGGGTCTGTCCCCTCCTCAAGATCCTACGCTAAAGTTTGACTCTTTGTCACAACTCTAATTTTTAAAACAATAAAAAACTTTAGCGTAAAGAGCGGGGCGTTGAGGAGGGGACAGCCCGTTTCATATACGGAATAATTTCTGTTCGTTTTAAGTTTTAATGTTGCTTCTTACTTTTAGTTAAAAATACTTATTTCTTTTTATTTCTGAGCGTTTTTCAACTAATCCAGGTCGAATTTGGGTCACCGTACATGCAAAATTAAAACACAATTTGCATATTAATTTTGGCAGATTTATTCCAGATATGAAGGGTTACCCCCTCCTCAATACCTTGCTCTTTATGCCAAACCTGTTAGCACTTTTAAAAAAGCTTCCTATTCTAATTAAATGACCCCCGTGTTTCAATTTTAGTAAACAGTCAAACTTTAGCGTAAAGAGTAAGGTATTGAGGAGGGGGCAACCCTTCATATATGGCATAATTTATGTTCGTTTTCAAATAATACAGGTAAATCTGGCTCACCCTCTATGAAATATACCCCTCCTCCTCACGGATAACTCCTCCCTGGAAATTTCATCCAACGTAAAGTGCACTCCCCACGTCATATCCCCTCCAGACAGTTCCATCCTCGCCGAGAATCCCCCCTCCTTGTAAAATGGTTTGTGGACGATTCGCCCTGAAAAATTCTACTTAGCATTCTTTCATTAGAATAAGACTTTAATCTGTAATCGGTTTCTTGATCACTCCAGAAATGTCCCCTTTCGTGGAGATTATTTTCCAAAAAACAAAACACGCGAAAAAAGCACCTTGATAACTCCCCCGGAACATCTCCACACAAAAAATTTGGCAAAAAGAATTTAAGACAATTAAAAAGAATTTCTTATAGTAATTCTGTCAAAAAACCCCAGTGTAACATTTCCCCTGGAATATTCACTCCCCAGAAATTTCCAGAAATGCCCCCTTTCGTGGAGATTATTTTCCAAAAAAGAAAACACACGAAAAAAGCACCTTGATAATTCCCCCGGAACATCTCCACACAAAAAATTTGGCAAAGAGAATGTGAGACAATTAAAAAGAATTTCTTATAGTAATTCTGTCTAAAAACCCAAGTGTAACATTTCCCCTGAAATATTCACTCCCCAAAAATTTCCCTCCCCAAGGAAGATTTACCCACAGAAATCAACCCCAAGCCCACCCCCCCCCCCCAAAAAAAAAATGGTTGTATGCTTCCCAATAATAAACACTATTTGTAAACAATGGGCAAAGTTCTCATCTTGCAGCCCTTCCCCCGGGGAAGGGCTGCAAGGGAGAGGGGGGTCATTTTACACCAAAAGACATGGTTATTAGATTTTTCGACTATACTGAACAAAATGGCTATCTCAAAATTTTGATCCGGTGACTTTGGGAAAAAAAGAGCGTGGGAGGGGGCCTAGTTGCCCTCCAATTTTTTGTGACAAGTACCATCAGGAACCTTTCACCGATTTTAAATGGTGATTTCCTCTTTTCCTAAATAAAATGTCTAAACGTATATATATATACATACGTATATAACGTATTTCAACATCAGAAAACACTATTGTGGAGGTCGTGATGGCTTCAGCCACGTCGAAGACCAAGTCACGCAGAAGTTCTATCCACATGAACAATATATACGTATCCTTCCTTCCGAATTTTTCAAGTAAAATTATTAAAGACTTTATTCGACAAAACTACTGTTAATCTAAAATTTTGACTAAATGGTCAAGTCTGGTTCGACGTTTTATTTTCAATTCAATATTTGAATTTTCAATCAGAAAACTGAAAAAGCAGGAAGCTGACAATAAATTTACAATTATTGGTACATACACTTTAATGGCAATAAATCGTGTGTTTTTTGGGCTGGTAGCCTGCATTAAATCTTGGTTAAGCCTGGGCATAATTTGAAAAACAAATAGAAACTAAATTAAAAAAAAAAACTTTTATCAATTGAAAGTAAGGAGTAGGCTAATATTAAAACTTTAAACAAACATAAACAAATTCATATATAAGGGGGACCACCCCTCTTCAAAACCCCACTCTTTGTGCTAAAGTTTGACTTTTTGTCACAATGCTCTAATAATGACTGCTAAACCACAAGGGCCGTTGAATTGGAATAAGAAACGTTTTAAAAACACTGTAGTCGGCATCAACTCGTTCAGTAGTAATTGCTTGAAAGCAGGCTAGATGGGAACTGGAAACTTCAGAAGGGAACTGGAACTTTCGATTTCCAATTGACTGCACCCTCTCCAAAGTTTAGTAGACACCCTTTACATAAAAACCTTATATCTTAACAATGGGCCACTTGCACAACTTGCAGTCCTTGTCCCGGGGCTGGAAGGGGGATTGTCAGACCCAGAGGCATGGCATGTGACTTTTGAACTATTTGAACAGAATGGTTATTTCAAAATTCTGATCAAATGTGTTTGGGGAGAAAACGGCGTGGGGTGGCTTGATGCCCCTATTCGCTTTTGACTCTTAAAAAGGGCACTAGAACTTTTAATTTGCAATCGAATGAGCTCCTTTCGAAGTCTATACGACCACCCTTTCCATATGAAGTACCTCAGAGAAAAGATAAATAAATAAATATTAATGCATTGACCACTCATTGTATTTTTATGGCGACGCTATAGCATTGCCTCCGACTTAAAGAGGTGGAGTAGAACTTTCAATTTCCCTTCTAAGGAACATTTAGAATTATCTAGGGGAAATACGGGGGGAATTTTTCTCCGGGGATTTTACCGTGGGGGAATTTTCCAGGGGGAGCCTAGACCCGAATATTCCGCTCCTTTCTAAGTGCGCACCTGGAAGAGTACGAATTTCGTACCTCGAGACAAAATTAATTATTTACAATACTCTGCATTTTCTAGTAATTTTAACCAACGCTTAACGTCAAAGCAGGGCTTTTTATTGAATTTTTAAAATAAAAATACGTGCAGAATGATGCACATGGCGCCCATAAGCTGAATTTAGGGGGGGGCTTATCAGGTTTAATCGGCATTTCCCATTCTGTATAATAAGGCAGCGTCATTGAGCCAGGGGGGCTGGCACCTCCCTGCCTCCCCCCCGCCCCGTATGGACGCCCTTGATGATGCTCTGAGTAAAATACAATGGAGTAGGAGCTTGTGTAGTTGCTATTTTGTACTCAGGTTGTATTCATTGCGATCGTAATTAGTAGTATTAGATTTTGGATAACATAGTCACCAAATCAGAATTTCGCTGCGATTAAGCACCTCCAAATTAGGTAACAAAGCACCTCCAAATTATGTAAAAATTTAGACTATGTAGTTAGCCTAAATAGTAATTTCCTCCATGGAGGAAACGAAAATTCACACTAAAAGAACAAATTAGTTGCACCACTTTTCCAATAGGAATTCCCAGCTCCAGCTTACTCCTTTTGTTCCCAGTAGATCAGGCAGACAGAGCTAATAATCTGGAAGTCAAAAAAGCAAAACAAGAAGAGAAACATCGGAATCTACTTAATATATTCACGTTTAATCGAAAAAGAGTCCGCACTTAATGATTGTGGAATTTGAAAGTGACGCCGTCAGACCCAAGGAAACGAATAACAACTTTTATATTTAATAAAATGGAATGTGGAGAGGTAGATGGCCGAATGGCGACCCTGTCACTCAAATACTGAAATGGCATAGGATCTTATCTGATGGACAGAGTGACAGCCGATACAGTAATCGAAAAATCGTGATCTATTCATTTGGGAAGAACAATCTAAACCCAGCTCTAGTGTTCGTGGTCTGGCCGCAGGGGGATTTGAGATCAACTTAAAAAGAAAAAAATATCTCAGATACGAATTCAATTGTTTAAGAGGAGATTATATATCAAAATTGTGCATTTCTTAGTTTAAGAAAAAGCAAATGTAGACCAAAAGAGAGGTTACCGAAAGAACTTAAACTTCAAGTAAACAATATTGCCCTGATCTTAAAATCAAGCCCGTCAAAAGTCCCACTTTTGCGGTCACTGCCATCTATCAACTGCCACTGCATCGTTATGCTCAGGTTTTCCTTTCTTGTGTAATCCTTTATTCCTACATTCGAGATCATGTAGTCTGTTACTTAAAAAAGCATTACTGGTGGGTCCAAGAGGGCACCCGCCCCCAAGATTTTTTCTCGCGCTATCACTCCTTTTCCACTCTTTTTTAAAAATGAATTTGTCAAATTCGTCAATTATTGGCGTCCTTGTCACATTATCCACCCTAGATTTCCTTATTTGCACCCTTGTGACATCCTCCCCCCTTAGATTCTGCTCTAGATCCGCCCATGAATAGCATAATACTAATGAGACTCTCAGAAGAGCCTAGACGAAATTCAATTATAAACTGCAGGAAACTTGAGGATTAATATTGGAGTAGAAATGATTTTAGTTTCAATAAATGACCTTGATTCCATTTTTACTGAATAGAATGCAGAAGGTTTCCAACAATAAATAAAACTAAAGATGAATCCTAAAAGTCATTTTTTATGTTATTTTGTATAAGGAACCACTGACTTAACGTGACTTTGAAATAAAAGCGAGAGAGATAATAAAGTAGGTTAAAGTTATTTCGGAAACCTCTCTGCATTTCCTTTTTTTTAGTTTACTTTTGATCACTCGTGCACAAATTCGTTCAAACAACCGTGGAAGTCCATTTAGATACACAAACTAGAAATGGGCGTGGACACGACGTCACATAGGCTATTTGAACAAAAATTCGAATAAATGGTCGTGTACCCCTGATAAAGGTTGTTGCTTAGCTAAAATTTAGAAAATGGAGATTGTGAATTGAATCTGGGGCGCCATGTCATGTGATAGCTATTTATAGCCCAGAGTCTGGAGCCCGGACCCCCATCATATATTAATTTTTTCGAGTATATGGGCACTTCTTTTTCCAATTAATATTTCATTTGTTATGTGGTTCCCCCAGAAAAAAAAAAATCATGTTTACTGGCCTGGCATGCTAGTCCTCAACGGATATTAAATTGAAATGTTGTCTTTCCTGCCGTATATCCCTCGACGGGGCTAGCAGAGCAGTAATTCAAGCGGACACGCCTCCAAAATGTTCTCCGTATGGACAAAGTTTGTAATACAAATCGTAACCAGAAATAAGTCACGTTGTTCCCAACATAACAATATTTAGGATTTTTTGCATATACCTAGCCTTCTAAGTTGCTTGAGAAGGGGGGATGGAGCGTGACGTCTGTCTCCTCGCAGTCGCAGGCACCCTTGTCCTCTCTGAGGACATTTGAAATTTGCAGCCGGCATCCGTTAGTGACTCTATCGAAGATAATCAGATTCCAAGACAAAGGACAGAGAGAGATTAAATATTTAATCGAATGTCACTTAGCCTCAAACTGACAGATGCCAGGCGCTTCGTGATCTTATCTGCCCAAAATTGTGATTAGATGCTCAGCTCCTGACTTCTTAGACTGCCTATTATGAAGCAATTTCTATCTACTAAGCTTTACAAAAAGGTTTCATGTTACAAGTTGAGCTAGTATTTGTTCGAGTTTTTGTAATAGTTCTCTATTTATTAATCAAGAGGATTAAACAAACAATTTGGATGTTTTTTTTCGGTTAAGAAAAAAGAGAATTTTGAAACTGCAGACTACTAAACAGTTTTTAGGGACTGAATTTAAACTTTCCTAATTTGAAACTATGAAGGAAACTTCAACATGAGGTCAATTAATACGGAACAAAACTTCAGCAGATACTAGTTAACGGCGCTATGAAATGCCCTCCACTTATTTTTCGAACCCCTAAAAAGTTTAATACATTCTAACTCGGAATTATACACGCAAATCTGAAATTTACGTACCCGGAGGAGGAATATCTAGACTCAGGATACCTTGTTAGCCATTATCTAATACTCTTAACACTAATTATTCATCCCAGTACAAAACCGCTTGAGCTATTCACAGCTACGCACGTTGCTTCCCCGTCCTACTCTGTTCAAATCATCCCACTTGGATTTCCCCTCCCCTGGACTTCCTACTTCCTTTATATTCTTGACATGAACTCTTTCCTCTTCATTCCAGGACGTCCTTCTTTTCGTTTGGCACTAGCTGGATCAAACAGTTCGTGGCAACGAAGTGTAAGTAAGGAGCGACCCAGCTCAATAGTAACCGAGACTCTAAAAAACGGAATTTTGAAACCAATAGATACATCGAAAGAACCGGATCTTAATGATGATTAATTTTAAAAAACAAAGTTTTTCCGAGGGAAGTAAAGAGCGAAGTTGAAACTTAAAATAACGGACAAAAATTATTATTTCACAGCATATTTAATATATATCAATATAACTAGTACAAATAAACCAACTAAGCGCTAGTTTTGTATATTGGTTTATTTGTACTAGTTATATTAATGTATATTAAATATGCTGTGAAGTAATAATTTTTGTCCGTTATTTTAAGTTTCAACTTCGCTCTTTACTTCCCTCGGAAAAACTTTGTTTTTTTTAAATTAATCTTCGGTCGTTTTTGATTAAAATTTAATGCAGAAACAACGCTGCCATGATCTTTTTTATTTATACGGAATAACGTATGCTCGTTTTAAGTTTTAATGTCACTTCTTAGTTTCAGTTGAAAACTTATTTTTAATTTAATTTCTAATTATCACCGATCTAGGGGAGATAAGACAGCTTTAAAAAATACTGCAAACAATCTTGACAGCTAAGAAAAACTTTTAGTCTATAAAATAAGGTTCATTATCCATACTTCACAAAACAATACATTTTTTTCAGGAACATTTGTTTTCCGATGAGCAAAAAGCTGTCTTTACTCGGCCGACTTCGCCTGAAAAAGCCATAATGAAGACAGGGCCTTATAAACCACCTACTGACTAGCAGAAACTAGAAGGCTACTGTAACAAAAGAAAGCCGTTTAAGGGCTCATTTAAAAGCTTGTATTTATACTTAATCACTTTTTATATCACATTTTCTTCCCCTTTATATCCCTGGCCATGGAGCCTTTCGAGGGGGGATTAGGAATGTTGTGATTGGATTGTATGTATTGATTGGATTATTCAATGTAGGCCTATTTTAATGTTTTTCTATTGATTTAGTGTTTGATTTAAACGGTATGTATTCCCCCTCTAATACAGGCCTAGGAGCCTTTGGGGGATTAGCACAATGTATTTTCTTGTATGATTAATTGATTATGAATAAATCTTATCTTATCTATAAAATTGACTTGATAGCACCTTCCCACAAAGTGCACTTTCGGTTGTTTCCCCAACTTTTTTAAATGAAACAAGTGCCTTTTCCAATGAAAAGGCAATATTATGTTCCAATATTATACGTTTGTAGGTAGTTGAAGGAGATGATTTTTTTTTGTCAAAATGATCTCAAATCATAGCATTCGAAAACAAAATAAGAGACAAATTAGGTCTTGGGAGGAGGTTTAGTTGCCCTCCAATCTTCAGGGTCTCTTAAAAAGGACACTAGAACAAAAAACAAAAAATAAAAACGCATCCGTGATCAGTCTTCTGGGAAAAACATAAGTTCCACGTTTGTGCAGATAGGAGATCATTACCTCCACATTAACATTTTCTGATAGGCTAAATCTGAAGGTCTAATTTATATTAAGATTTTTTGATTTTTTGGGCGGTGTTTCTACTGTTTCCGAAAATCAGGCTCCCTGTTTTCAAAATCCCTTAATCCATCAAAATCTCTTTTTCTTCTGAGGCTTGGAGCCTTTGATGGGTAGATACTAAACGCAATGAAATTTATATATTTGCAATCTGCATAAAAACCCTATTCTTAGCAATTGTTATCAAAATTCCATTTTTGAGTTTCGGTTACAATTGAGCTGAGTCGCTCCTTAATTACAGTTTAACACTATGAACTGTTTGATAAAACTTATTGGGCTAACGTCCTATTTTTTAATTAATCCTGTAGCAAACCGGAGTTTTTGAAGCACGATTTATGCTATTAAAGTGTAGTATTTCTGAGTCCAGTTGAAATGTGCACCATTTTGGAAAATTCTCTTTTTTTGGGGAAGTTGTTGGTTCCTTTAAGTGTACGTAAAGGACTGAAATACCCTTACAGGCGTCTTCAGTTCTTCGATATATTTGCTTACTTGGTTATTCAGCGTAAGCAGCAAATTTATGGCAAATCCAGGGAAGAAATCTTTTTTTAAACGCTTTTTGGGTCTCATTACAAAAATGAGGTTCGTCGCAAAAACATAAGGTGGCACCGCAATAGGAATTTTGCTCCTAATTTGAAAAAATTGGATTCATATGTTAATGCGTAGTCCCCGTTAGTATTGGTGAGATAAGTACAGCGTCTTAAGAAATTTTTTACCTACAAACACTCACAAAAAATGTATTTAAAAAAAGTGGTTGTAATAGCTTAAAGATATCTCGTTTACCAATGTGTCCGGACGTTAATTTCTCAGACAAGGAATCTTAAGTTATTTCAAAGTAAAAATATATTTTCTTATTTTTATAATTATCTTTTTATACTCAAAATTCAATTAGCATTCCCCTTTTTCTGCTATAATTCAAATATTTGAATTGAACTTATGCTGAACATATTACTTTCAATGGTCCTATAGTCAAATTTAAAATGATATTCAAGAAACTTCAAACTACTGTTGAAGTTGAAACCGTGTTGAGTGATATAGCCTATTTACGGTGAAAATTACATTTTTTCTACTGAAAAGTACATAAATATTAATAATTTCATGAATTTGTTGGAATTCAATAAGCAAGTCACAATTCCAACAGAAAAATTGGATTTTTTTTTGTAACTTGTTTGAATTAAATAAGCAAGTCACAATTCCAACAGAAAAATTGGATTTGTTTTTACTTGTTTGAAGTCGAGCAAAACATTTTGTTCGAAATCAAATTTTTTACAGTGTAGCTTTTCCACTTGAGACACGACACCGAAAGTGCCATTTTTAGTGCCATTTGAACTTGATTATGGTGGAATTTATGTGAAAGACGTAGATATGTGCAATATCTTTTATATGAGCTATAAAGATCTACCAACGATGTTTTGGTAGCCTGCTAGTGCCATCCTTTGAGAAATAGCACAAAAAGTGCCATTTTAGTGCCATATGGCACGTGCAGATGGCAGAATTTATAAAAAGAACGTAGATATGAGAAATAACTTTTGAATGAGCCATTAAGAATCTCTCTATTATGTACTGGTAGCCCACTAGACCTGTTGAAAAAAAAAACAACAACAAAAATCGGGAGACAGATCAGTGCTACCAATGCAAAAAAAAGTGATTTTCCTTGCTGTTCAGGGAGAGGGACTGTAACTTCCCTGTAAAAGGTTTTAACCATGTTATATCTAATGGTACACTTTTCATTTTCATATGACGCCATTTTCGAGGAGTGTGAGGCTTTTTTTTCGAAATCAACATAAATTTCTTTTCGCAAAAAAACTTTTGCTTTTAAGATGAACCGAAATAACAGTTAACGTTCCTGAGTCAGTGTCAGATGGGAATTTTTTTCACTAGGCAATTTTTTTTCAAAACGCGTTTTTTAACTTTTGGTTTCTATGGGCTGTGGTTCGCTTTTTAATAGGTTGCAGCTGCCACTGCAGCCATGGTACCTTGCCTGTACATTCTTTTAAAAAATGAGCCTAGAAAATGACTGAAAAGAAACAACAGCGGATACCGATATTCCCGATACGATACATGTGATACCAATAGGCCCAATACCGATACGCGCGATATCGATACGCCCGATACCACATACAGCCCTTCCCCAGGGACTATGGAGGTCCATATCATCATCAAAACCATATTAATTTGACCTTTGAACTATGTTAAAAAAAATGGCTATCTCAAAATTTTTATAGGACTAGTTTGGGAGGAGGGGGCCTGTGGGGAGGGGGGCTATTTGCCCTCCAATCTTTTTGGTCGCTCAAAAAGGGCACATAAAAATTCGATTTCCTTTCGAATGAACTATTACACAACTCTCTATAATTCTCTGGCCACCCCCTAGCCCTTCTAGAAAAAAAGAAAGAAAAAAGGGAGACAGATCAGTTCTACCCATGCAAAAAAGTCATTTTCCTTGGTGTTCAAGGTGGGGGACTTTAATTATCCGACTAAAGGTTTCCGACCATGCTGATTCCAATGGTGCACTTTTTATTTCGATTTGACGCCATTTTCAAGGGGTTTCATTCAGGCTCTTTTTCGAAATCACTATAAATTTCTTTTCACGATAGACTTTTACTTCTAAGATTAACCGAAACAATAGTTACCATTCCTGATTCAGTGTAATATGACAATTTTTTCTCACTAGACAGTTTATTGAAAAACACGTTTTTCAACTTTTAATTACTATGGGCTGTGGTTAGCTCTTTACTAGGTTGCAGCTGCCGCTGCAACCATGATTTCCAATATATAAGTTCCATCAAGTTTAGTCTTAACCATCAACAGTTACGAGCCTGAAAAAATTTGCCTTATTTTCGAAAAAAGGGGGAAACACCCCCCAAAACTCATAGAATCTTAATGAAATTACACCATCAGATTCAGCGTATCAGAGAACCCTACTGTAGAGGTTACGTGGGAGGATTTTTCCATGGAGGAAGTTTTCATGGAGGGAATTTTTATGAGGGGGAGAAGGGCGCCGGATTTCCAGCATTATTTAAAAAACGACAAGAAATTAAATAAAAAAAACAAGTTTTTTCAACTGAAAGTAAAGAGTAACATTAAAACTAAAAACTAACAGAAATTATTACGTATATGAGGGGGTTTGCCCCCTAGTCAATACCTTGCTCTTTGCGCTAAAGCTTTTTTAGTACTTTCAAAAGAGCTATTTATTCTAATTAAACGGTCTTTGTAATTCAGGGGTCATTCTAGGGGAAAGTAAAGAGTTGGAACAAAATTAGAACTTTAGAGTAAAGAGCGAAGTATTGACGAGGGGGCGAACCCCCTTTATATACGTAATAATAACTTACAATAGCACGATTCATTTCTTCTCGTCGATTAATTAGCGTTTTCCGTAAAATTGATAATTGAGCAATATTCCTATTTAAATTTCAGTAAAGACAAAGCACCCGGTATTCCTTGCCCCTCCCCACCCTCCTGGGAAATACCCTGGTGGTACTCATGATGCCACCACCTCTCCACCATTTCTGCTGGTTAGCATATGAATTAATCTTTTATTTTACATTAAAATTCGTTATTTCAAAAATAGAGGAGCTATCAACCCGCTCTGCCCATATTATAGGCTTAGTCCAAAAATATTCCCAAAAATGAAGGAAGATTGACGATTCTCCTTCCAAATCCCCTTCTACCAAACAGTTCCTGGTAAGGAGCTGTAAGTAAGGAGCGAACCGGCTCAATAGTAACCAAAACTCTAAAAAACAGAATTTTGATATTTATAGATACATAAAAAAAATCAGATTTTTATGTTGATTTCGAATATAAAAGGTTCATCAAGTTTAGTCTTACTCAACAAATGTTACGTGCCTTAAAAAAATTGCTTTATTTTCGAAAAAGGGTGAAATACCCCATAAAAGTCAAGAAACCTTAATAAAAATCAAACCATCAGATTCAGCGTATAAGAGAACCCTACTGTAGAGGTTTCAAGCTCCTATCTGCAAAAATGTGGAATTTTGTATTTTTCGCTAGAAGAAAGATCACGGATGCGTGATCATTTGTTTTTTTGTTTTTTCCCAGGGGTGATCGCCGACCCAGAGGTCCTAGAATATCGCAGGAGGACTTATTTGAACGGAGATTAAAAGTTCTAGTGCCATCTTTAGGTGACCAAAAAATGGAGGTCAGCTAGGCCCCCTCCCACGCTCCTTTTTTCCCAATGTCACCCTGTCATTATTTTGAGATAGCCATTTTGGTTCACCATGGTCGAAAAACATAATAACTATGTCTTTGAGGATGACCTAATCCCCCATAGTCCCTTGGGGAAGGGCTGCAAGTTATGAACTTTGTCCCATGTTTACATACAGTATTGGTTATTGGAAAGTAAACAGAGGTTTTCAGGGGGAGTTTTTCTGGTAATGGGGGGGGGAGGGTCAGGGGTCAAGTGGGAGGAGGTTTTCATGGGGGAAGGGGCATTTCTATGAAGAAAGCGACGGATTTCCCAGCATTCCTTAAGAAAACGATCAGAAATTCAATAAGAAAAACAAGTTTTTTCAACTGAAAGTAAGGAACAACATCAAAACTTAAAACAAACAGAAATTATTACGTCTATGACGGGGTTTGCCCCCTACTCAATCATTCGCTCTTTACGCTAAAGTTTTTTAGTACTTTCATAAGTGCTACTTATTCTCATTAAACGTCCTTTGTAATTACGGGGTCATTCTTAAAGAATTGGAACAAAATTTGAACTTTAGCGCAAATAGCGAGGTATTGACTAGAGGGCGAGCCCCTAATATACGCAGTTAAAACATACAAATACTAAAGTTCGTTATTCAAGTTAATTCGTAAGCTACGTATTATTTATTACTAATAAAAACACTCGTAAATAAAATTAAAAGTTCTAGTGCCCTTTGTACGCAACTCAAAAAATTGGAGGGCAATTAGGACCCCTCCTCCGCCCCTTTTCTCTCAAAATAGTCCGATCAAAATTTCGAGAAAGCCATTTAGCCAAAAAAAAGTTAAAATAATATGCAAATTTTGTTTTAGTCATTCATGTACGATGAGTCAAAATCAAAGCTGCATTAATTCAAAAACGTTCAGAAATTAAGTAAAAAACAAGTTTTTTTTTAACTGAAAGTAAGGAGCGACATTAAAAGTTAAAACGAACAGAAATTATTCCATCTATGAAAGGGGCTGTACCCTCCTCAACGCCTCGTTCTTTACGCTAAATTTGATTCTTTCTCGTAACTCTATGTTTTAAAACAATAAAAAACTTATAGCTTAAAGAGCGAGGCGTTGAGGAGGGGACAGCACCTTTCATATACGGAATAATTTCTGTTCGTTTTAAGTTTTAATGTCTCTCCTTACTTTCAGTTAAAAAAAAAACTTGTTTTTATTACTTAATTGTCAAAAAGCTCGATCTTCGGAAACCTATTATTTCAACCTATTATCGTCCGCATGCAATTTTACAGGGAGGGGGATTCTCAGTGAGGATGGAACTGTCTGGAGGGAATTTGACAGAGGAAGGTTTACTTTAAGTATGTAACCTAACCTAACCTAGGTATCTTTCCTTCCCTAAACCCCCAAAACAAAAATTTAAATATCGCAAACGCAATGAAAACCAGACTTTGCATTGCATTTCTCTATAGCGGTCTCTTGCAATTAACCCGTCTGGCGGGTTTTTCGTGACTGGTTTCCTCTTACAATATATAAAAGTGACCATATAACCCACCAGTAGCCAATGACTTCCAGTATCCTGATCTTAGTTTCAACACTTACTTTCCTATTCGTCTGAACATTTCTTTCAAGTCAAAAAAAAAATTCTCTTCTGCCAAACTTAATGTTTTTATGCATATATTCCTAGTGATGCGTTAAATGGACAGTTTTATATATTGTACAAGGAAACCAGTCACGAAAAACCCGTCAAACAAGCTATTCTCAAGAGACCGCTATACATATTGACTGCAAAGCCGTAATTTCTCAATGAGTTACAATATTTAAACGATTGTTTTTTGGGGTTTAAGAGGGGGGGGAAAGGTACCTAGGTTAGGTTGTGTATTTAATATATGCTATGCTTTAATTCCCACCCCCCCTAATGTGCAAATATATAGCCCAAATTTGTTTATAAACTATTATATATTCATCCTATTTTATTTGATTTCATTAGCTTTATTTTTTAGCATTTTATTTGAACCAAACTTGAGTTTTTAGAAGTGTGCATATAATGTACCAGTACCTTCCTAGTTCCTTTTGGAACTTTCCTTCCTAAAACATCGGGGGTAGCCTATATCAAAAACTGTTTTCCAAAATCATCTTTACTTTTAACATCAATACAGCACACATACATGCCCTATTGCGTTTTACTACTAGGTCATTCATGTCAACAAAAGTGTGGCAGTCTATTACCATTTTTACTTTTCTCTCCTCGGCAAACTCGACCTAAGCTAGAATATCATCTATAAGTGTTCGTAGTAAACTGAGTATTTAACCTTTTTAACAACGGTGCCACCTGGGATATTCAATATCTATTTCCGCAACTCTATGTAAAATTCCTTCGAGTCATTACTGTCTCCACTATTCAGCTTTGCAAAGACATATACTACTATGACTCATCCCTTCCGTCTTTTAGTCATAAAATGCTCAATTACTATTCTATTATTAACACCTTTCGAGTTCATATATGATATACCCAATCTTCACTGCCTGAATAAATGAATTCTATTCAACCTAACGTCATGTTTCCTAACTTAAGGAGATGACTTTACGAAACTCCAAGCGAGTCTAAGCCAAAACGTCTAGATTCTTCATTCAAATATCCACACGATAAGGTATTTCAACGTCGAAATGTTCAAGGTTGTATTTTCATATTATTTAAATGACTGAAAGCAATAGAACTTCAACATGTAAAAGCCAGAGTTCTCAAATTCACGACTTTACCCATATA
Source organism: Artemia sp. Qi Xiang Cuo (assembly GCF_049724085.1). Lineage (NCBI taxonomy): Eukaryota > Metazoa > Arthropoda > Branchiopoda > Anostraca > Artemiidae > Artemia > Artemia sp. Qi Xiang Cuo. The sequence goes on along the minus strand of NC_142803.1, from coordinate 32,104,796 downwards.
GATTTCAAAGTTCTGGCTTGTGCTCCGCAAAATTTTTATGTTGAAGATGATTTTTAACATGCTTTTAGAAAATAATAGTTGATCTGCAGAGTACTATTGCTGATACAATAAAAATGGCTGCAGCAAGTCATCCATAAGGTTTGAAGCTGTAGGCCCGTTTTTTAGCACTAAGATCTTACATCTTTCTGCAAAGATTATCGTTTTTTAACTCATCTTTGTTCTAAGATCTTACAGCTCACTGATGTTAGCAAAAAATGTGAAGACCGCCACTGTTTGGCCATATAGAACAATGATGAGAGAACTTTGATGATATACTCATCATTGTTCTCAGACCGCTGATCAGCAGAATGATGTAAGAAGTTTGCATAAAACGACAAAAGATGTAAGATCGTAGTTCAAAGATTTCACTTTTAAGCGTTTTCTGACAAAAGATGTAAGATCTTAGCACATTGATGAGTTAAAAAACGGCCCTTGTTTCTCATCGACATTCCATAACGTAAGCTACTTAAATTAAAAACGTAAATGATCTTTGATTTGTCAGCTAAAATTAACTCACCAATCAGATTCAAGTTTAAATTCTTACCGACGTTTAGTAAACTAGTGAGATAGGTTCAAATCACTCAATGTGAAACCACTGATAGTATAAAATCAGATCATCATCTTGTATGCATTATGTAAGTATAGAAGCAGTTAAGTCTTGATTTACGTATACATTTTTACGTTTACGTATTTACATTTTTCAATGTGTTTTTTTGTTTAGTTTGTTTTTCATGACACAAACAATTGAAAGCAGATACTCTTATGAAATAGAAAAATGAGTCACAGACCATCTAACTAAAGGATTCTAAAGGGCTATACACGGGGCGCTAATTCAAATGTTCATCAGTACAAAAAGAGTAATAATTGTTGATAGTCCATTCAACTTTCTTTCCAAATTTAATATTCGCTGCCAAGCCATTGGCACCCCAGCCCCCTCTCCTTAACACTTGAATATAGCCCAGGGTTATCTAGAAAAGTTTGCTGGTTTTTGTCATTTTCTTTTCTTCAATTTGGCATTATGAACCAACTGTTGATGATAAATAACTATAAGAAAACAGTGGTGGATCCATTAAGTGGGGGACCCCCCCCCAAGAGTTTTATGGTGTTCTCATTTTTTCTTTTTTTTAATCTTTTTTAAGAATGAATTTGTCAATTTGGTCAATTATTGGTACATTTGTGACATTGCCCCCTCCCCCCAATATTTTGCTCATTGGCACCCTTGTCAGATTGGGCCTCCCCCAAGATGTCGCGCTAGATCCACCCCTTAAAAAACACAATCCTGGCATCAGGGAGGAGGGCTATGACGCAATTGGCATGATAGCGAATTATATATTTGGAAAGAATGGGGAATTGAATGGTATTACCCTTTTGGTATAATTAGAGCTAGTTCAGAAAAGAAATCTTGCACTTAGATTGCCTCCTTTTATTGTGAAAAGTTGCGTAGCGATTTCAAAGAACAGGCAAATCCTACTTCTCAAGCAAAATTATTTAATACCCTGCTCGGGTTGAAACCAGTAGGACAAATCCATTGTTAAGCCTTCTTTAAGAATCAAGATCTGGGAGATGCAAGCCACCGTTGCTTAGCGGCTCTTCTAAAGGGAAGACAATAATATCGAAATAATAGCACTATTCAATTTCTCTATCAACGGTCTTTCCAAATATAATGGTTGCTACCGTAAAAATGCGCCCCAGCCCCAAGGGTGCCATATATAGCACTAGGCTTTATACCAAACTACAAAAGATATAGTAGAGTAATAAAATTTTACTTTAAAATAAGCAGCATGTTCCTATGAATCAGATTTTCATGTTTATTTTCATTGCTATCCATATTTTAAAATCATTTGTAAACAATATATTTATCCAGATAATCTCAATTCTTTTGAGACGGTACTTTTAGCAAGTAAGGAATATAAATAACCGTTAACAAATACGACGAATTTAGCGACGGAAAACAACAGATAAATTCATTATTTAGGGCTAAATTCACCGTTAAAAGAAGGAGGCGCACTCTCACGGTAGCCACCATTTTATTTGAAAATAGTGCCAATATGGGAATCGAATGATGCTATTGGTTTATTATTATTGTGTTTTCTTCAGAAAACATTGTCATCCTAAACACAGGAATGATCAAACTCTAGTCAATCTTCTCGAATTCACTTTTTGAAGATCTGACAAATTTATTCTTAAGAGACAAAATTAATTCCAAGTTGCATTAAAAATCGGTAAACGCAAGGAAGATTTCATCCGAATTATTGTCATATACTGACCTCGGACCGTTTCAAATATGTAAAATATGTGTTCTCTATCCAGCCTTGAGTGTTACCTATTCAGAGTACAAAATCATACTAACTGTTGCAATCGGATCACTAAGAGCGCTGATACCTGCGATTTAGGTATTGGTTGGCTTGTAGCTCTACCCATCGAGCTTTAACATTCTTGATCTTTGAAAAATGCTACTTAAAAGGGTTGGGACAGCTCAAATGGCTGGAGCTTCCCTGCTGTAACTTGTAATTAAAGTGGAATGTATAGTTTATTTTTTTTTATGTTCTTTTATTGCCCGTAATTAATTAAATGTATAGCCTGGCTAAAAATGAATTAGATTTTTATTATGTGAAATGGCAAGCTTATGCATAAATGCTTCATTTATATTTTTTGTTTCTTTTCAAAACTGATTCTTTGACGTATACAGGATTTAAAAAATGATGGTAATTGAGACTGCATAAGTAGTTAGCATTAGGGTTGCCACGCTTGAATTATTGCCTTTACAAAGGTATTTTCAGAAACATGTAAGCTTAGATGTAAATGTATAGAACTTCAGTTTTCCTACAAAAATTTAAAATGGGGTAATGGCACCATTTCACCATGGCAAATTCAGAAGGGCACTATTTTCAACATCATGTTTTTTTATATAAATATCATATGATTCAGCTATTTTTTTTTCCTGTTTCAACAGACTTCAATCCCACCACCACTTTCCTCCCAAAATATGATAATGATAATAATATTATATTATTATTATGTAGCAGTATTAGATAATAGGTAACAAGGTAACATCGGTCTAAAAATCCTCCTACGTGTACGTATATTTCAGGTTTGCATGTAGAATTCCAGTTTGAATGTGTTAAACAAGATTTTTTTTATAAATGTCGCATATTTCAGCTATTTTTTTCATGTTTCAACAAACTTCAATCCAACCACCGCTTTACTCCCAAAATATGATAATAATAATAATATTATATTATTATTATTATTATGTAGCAGTATTAGATAATGTGTAACAAGGTAACATCAATCTAAAAACCCTCCTACGTGTACGTATATTTCAGGTTTGCACGTAGAATTCCAGTTTGAATGTGTTAAACAAGATTTTTTTTTAGAAATGTCGCATATTTCAGCTATTTTTTTCATGTTTCAACAAATTTCAATCCAACCACCACTTTCCTCCCAAAAATAAGCTAGGTAAAGAAAAAAAAATCCTAAAGATTTAAAAACCGAAGTCAATTCCACTTTTACCCATTTTCAGGCATTTATCCAAATTGCAGCGTATATTTTCAGCTCTCTCCGCTCTTCTTGACATCTGTCCCATACCTATTTCTTCCCTTAGGCATAAGGAAAAATCCAAGAATGAAACACAAAATAAAGAAAGAAACGTATGAAGTTTAGTCTTGCGTTCCGTTTTAAAGATTTGACAACCAGATAAATAAGAACTTTGGGATATTTTGTTGAGGAAATTGACGGCAACACTGGATGTAGTCTTAAGAAAGACTACAGATATTTATCACAATCTCAAATCTTCACAACAAAATTGGTGTGCATAAAAAAAGTACAGTGCTTTAAGACCCTTTATATAACCAGTGTCGGATCCAGAGGGACGAGGGGGGCACACATCCCCTCCCCCCAACGTAGTCTAAAGTAGTGTAATTTACTTAATAAACGCAAGTTTGCGTTAATTAAACTTCTTCCTAACGCAAGTTTATCGGATCAACCTATTTTGCGCCCCCCTAAAAATATCCTGGATCCGCCCTTGTATATAACAACGTGTCAACAAACATACGTTTTTAATTATTCAAGCTAAATTGAACTTAGAGTGTATTGTGAACAACATTTCTTCTTGTTCTCAAATTAAAGACAGATAAATATATATATTTACTAAAAAGTGAAAAAAACATAGGAGTATAAAAATATATGAAATTATGGGGAAACTCTTAAAGATTACGAGATTTGGGGATGGGTCTGAGCCTCCCTGACGACGTGACGTGTGTCGGTGTCCGTTTCGAAGCTTAGGTACAAACGGAGCAAGCCTGTTGAGGGATGGTCCATTAAAGCTATAATAGATAAGTAATAAATAATTTGCAAGACTACACTGGCTAGACTTTGAATGTAAATTTTCAGAGTCCCTCCTATTAAAAACTTATATTTTCAGTTTTGGACACATTCATCATTTTAATTTTTGATTTGACTAATACCTATAAGATGCAGTTGGACACTGCTTGACAGAAAAGCAAAAGAATTAAAAATTCTTGCACAAAAAGGTCTGTTTCAGATACTATATATTATAATTTTTCATGAATTTTTTTACTATCAGATTCATCGTATTAGGAGACCCTACTCTAGATGTTTAGAGCTCTTTTTTCTACAAAAATGGGATATTTTGTCATTTTGCATATTTATTATATTATTCTTTTTTTCCCCAGAGGTGAGCAGATGTTTCTAGAATATTAGGAGAGAGCTCGTTCAAACAGAAATTATTAGTTCTAGTGCCCTTTTTAAGTGACCAAAAAGACTGTAGGGTAACTGCATTATTCACTTTTTCTTCTTTTTTTTTTACCAAGCCAATTTGAATGGAAGAAGTTGTAAAAACTTCGGAAGGGGCTCATTTGATTGGAATTTGAAAGTTCTAGTGCCCTTTTTAAGTGTTATAAGTGATTGGAGGTCAACAAGCCTCCTTCTTACGACCCTTTTGAATGCCTGCCTCTGAGGAAATCCAATACAATTTTGAGACAGTCATTTATTTCAGTATAGTTGAAAGGTCTATTAACTATGCCTGTGGCGATGCCAGGAGCTCCCACAGCCCATAGGGCAAGGGCTGTAAGTTATGCAATTTGCCCATTTTTAGTTGTAGGATTTGTCATTGGGAAACGGGGGGAGGGGGTGTAAGTTTGATCCTGGGTCTCTAAAAAGGCTAAGAGATCAGTGATGGATCCAGGATGGCCGAGGGGACCCCAAGCCCCCAAAGATTTTTTTGGGTCCCTCATTTCTTCATCCGCCTCTGTTAGAGATATTGAACTAACCAAAAGGCACTATGTGCAACCTAGTGTTATTAATACTACTGACGCAACTGCTGATGTTAATGTTACTATTACTACCACTACTAATACTGCTATTACTGCTAATGCTACTATCAGATGCATTGCTATAGCGTTGCCTATAGTAAAGGCCATACGGCTCCAATTTTTTATTATTGTTTTTTTTTGTTTCCTTCAGAGGCACGTCCTATGGAAGTGGTCGTCGTGAGAACTTCAAAGGAGGCGCATTCGACTGGAAATAGAGACTTCTAGTGCCCTTTTTAATATTCGAAAGTGATTGAAGGGCAACTACCCCCCCCCCCTCTCCCCTTCACCCATCATTCCTCCAAACACATCCAATCAAGATTTTGAGATAGCCATTTCGTTCAACGTATTTGATTTCCAGATAGAAAACATGTTTTTGAGGAGGACACTCCCCCGCAACCCTCAGGGCAAGGGTTTTAAGTTATAGCCAGGGGGCAAATAAGAACGATGTTGGCACAATGTATTATTTCTGTTTTTTTTTCCTTTAGAGCAGGGCACTTCGTATCGAAGAAGTTGTCGTAAAAACTTCAAAAAAGGGCTCATTCAATTGGAAATTGGAGTGGCTTGTGCCCTTTTTAATAGTCGAAAGTGATTGGAAGACAATTAACACCCCTTCCACGCCCACCATTTCCCAAAACAAATCCAATCAAAATTTTGAGATAGCCATTTTGTTCAGCGTAGTTTATTTCCAGATGGAAATTATGTTTTTGAGGAAGACACTCCCCCACAGCCTTCAGGGCAAGGGTTGTAAGTTATGCCTTGGGGGAATATAAGGTTTTACAGAAGGCCTTGTCGAAGAAACTTCAAAAAAGGCTCATTCGATTGGATATTCAAAGGGATAGTGCCCTTTTTAATAGTCGAAAGTGATTGGAGGGCAACTAACCCCCCTCTAACGCACACTTTTTCCCCAAACATATCCAATCAACATTTTAAGAAAGCAATTTTATTCAACGTAATTTTAAGTTCTGAAAATTAGGTCTTTGAGGATGACAAGTCCCCCACAGCTCTCAGGGCAAGGGTTGTAAGTTATGCCCAGGGGGCATATAAGGTTTTATATAGACGGCGTTGTCGTAGGAACTTCAGAAAGGGCTCATTCGATTGGAAATTTAAATAGCTAGTTCCCTTTTTAATAGTCGAAAGTGATTCTAAGGCAATTGCCACCCCTTCCACGCCCACCATTTCCCCAAACAGATCCAATCAAAATTTTGATACAGCCATTTTGTTCAACGTAGTTGAAAGTTCAGGAAATTATATGTTTGAGCAGGACATTCCCCCCCCCAAGTCTTTAGGGGTAAGGGTTATAAGTTATACACTGGAAGCATATATGGTTCTTATGGAAGCAATGCTCGTACAAACTTCCGAGAGGGCTCATTTTATTGGAAATTGAAAGTTCTAGTTCACTTTTTAAGCGTCAAAAGATATTGGAGGGTAACCAGCTCTCACCCCCCCTAAACACTTTTTTCCCAAATGCATCCAATAAAAAATTTAAGATAGCTATTTTGTTAAAAATAGTTCAAAGATCATATAACAAAAATCCCACTGTCGATATAACCTTCCAGGGCCCGGGGACTGGCGTTGTAAGTTATGCCCTTGGGGCATATATGGGTCTTATGGAAGGGATGCTCGTATTAACTCCAAAGAGGGCTCATTTGATTGGAAATTGAAATTTCTAGTTCACTTTTTAAAATTCAAAAGAGATTAGAGGGCACCTAGCCCCCCTCCATGCCCTTTTTTCCTCAAACCCATTCGATAAGATCCTTGAGATAGCTTTTTTTTAGAAAAATAGTTCAAAGACCATAGAACAAAAACTCCAGGGTCGACACAGCCCCCCAGGGCCCGAGGTCAGGTGTTGTAAGTTATGCCCTGGGGGAATATATGGCTCTTATTGAAGGGATGCTCGTAAAAACTCCAGAGATGGCTCATTTGATTGGAAATTGAAAGTTATAGTTCAGTTTTTTAGGTTCGAAAGAGATTGGAGGGCAACTAGCCCCCCCACGACCCTTTTTCTCCAAATGCATCCAATAAAAATTTTGAGATAGCCATTAAGTTAAAAATTGCTCAAAAGTCAGATAACAAAGACTCAGGTGTCGTTACAACCCCCCTGGGCCCGGGAGCAGGCGTTGCAAGTTATGCCCTGGGGCATATATGGTTCGTATGAAAGGGATTTTCGTATAAACTTCAGAGAGGGCTCATTTGATTGAAAATTGAAACTTCGAGCTCACTTTTTAATGATCAAAAGAGATCTGAGGGCAGCTAGCCCCCCCCCCACGCCTTCTTTTTCCAAACCCATCAGATGAAAATTTTGAGATAAAGATTTATTTAAAAATAGTTCAAAGGTAGGATACAACCCCCCAGGGCCTAGGAGAAGGCGTTCTAAGTTATGCCCTAAGGGCATGTATGGTTCTTATGAAAAGGATACTCGTATAAAGTTCATAGAGGGCTCATTTGATTGGAAATTGACAGTTCTAGTTCAATTTATACTTATTATACTCAAAACAGAAAGTATTATATTATATTTATACTCAAAACAGAAAGTAAACCGAATGACAATGAAGATCCTGATAAATTCGTTTGTGTGTAAATTTCATTTATTAAAATCAACAGGACACTACATGCTATTGTGACTAAAGACTTATTGTGACTAAAAAACAGTTTAGTTTGTGTTCAGTGACTTCAGTTCACCATAGTTGATGGTGAATGTTCAGAGACCCTCTAGAACCATGGGGAATGCATTCAAAGTTCGAATGCTAATCCTAAATATTAACGACGAAATAAAGCCAAACTGTAGTAATATGAAATACAACTATAAATACAAAAATACAACTATAAATAATTCTTGGATTATACCATACAATCCTTACAATTGCCATATTAACGCTTAGAGTTATGCCTCTGTAAAGAATTAAATAATAAAAAAAAACAAGTTTTTCAACTGAAAGTAAGGAGCAATGTTAAAACTTAAAACGAACAGAAATTATTGCGTACATGAGGGGGTTCACTCTCTCGCCAATACCTCACTCTTCACGCTAAAGTTCGAATTTTGTTCCAATTCCTTAAGAATGACCCCTGAATGAAACCTCGCTCTTTACCCTCAAGTTTTTTTTTAGAGTTTTAAAACAAACCTTATTATTCTATTTAAACGGCCATTGTGTTTCAGGAATCGTTCTTAAAGAAATAGGACAAAAAGTCAAACTTTAGCGTAAAGTGCAAGGTCTTGTGGAAGGGGCAACTCCTTTCATATACGCAATAATTTCTGTTCGTTTAAAGTTTTCATGTTGCTCATACTTTTAGTTGAAAAAACTTTTTTTTTAATTCAATTTCTGATCGTTTTTAAATAATACCGGAAAATCCGGCTCTCTCCCCATGAATAATTCCGGTACATATGTATTATACGCCCCTCACTCAAGTTTACGATTTGCAAAACTCGATAACAAACCGGTTTCTTTGTTAGTTTCTTCTTTACTTTAGAAACAAATTTGGATTATACATTTACACATTAGGGGTGGGGGGGGAGTATAGCTGGTCTGTATGCAAAATGTGTTAGGTACAATTATTCTGCATACTATGAAGTAAGAATTGTTTTCTGACTTCAAACTGTCCAAATACAATACCCCCCCCCCCTTATGTGCAAAAATATAGCCTAAATTATGTATTTCCCATTTATTTTGTCACTTGTCTTTGTCTTGTCTCCCGCCAAGCTGAAAGAAACTAACGAAGAAACCGGTTTGTTCTCGAGTTTTACACAGCGTAAACTTGAGCGAGTGGTGTATGATACATAGGCTAAGTACAAAAATTCCTTCCCCTACGAAAAATAAAAAAAAACATTACTGAAATAAAATTCTTAAATTTGGAAAGCCTTATTTTCCTTGGGGGGGGAGGAGTATTTACCAGGAGGTATTTTCCCCGGAGGGTATATTCCGGGGGTAATTTTCCGGGCAGGTGGGGGGGGAGTATTATCCGTGGGGTATTTTCCTGGGTCATTTTCTGAGGGGGGATTTTCCGGGGGAGGGGGGGTGTTTTCTGGGGGTATTTTCCGTGGGGGGGGGGTATTTTGCGCGAGTGGGTGTTTTCCAGGGGGGGGTATTTTCCGGGGGTATTTTTCTGGTTCATTTTCTGCTGGGGGTATTTTCCGGGAGGAGGGGGTGTTTTCCGGAGGTATTTTCCACGGGGAGGGGTATTTTCCGGGGGGGGGGGGTACTTTTCGGGGGCATTTTCCGCGTGGGTTCTTTTTCGGGGGGGGGTGTCAAACACCAGGGATTAAACGTTAGCCACCATTTTGAACAAAATGGATATCTCTCAGTTCAAATCAGATGCGTTTTGTGAAAAGAGGGGTATTCGGGGGGGGGGCTAGTTGCCCTTCATCACTTTTCACTCTTTAAGGGGAACTAGAACTTCCAATTTTCAATCAAAAGAGACTCCTCTAAGGTTTATACAACCATCCCTTCCACAAAAATCTTAAATTTCCCCGGCGTATAACTTACAGCCCTTACCCCCCGGCTCTGAGGATTTGTTTCAACCCCAAAAGCCTTGTTATATGATCTTTGGACTATGTTGAAAAAATTGCTATCTCAAAATTTCAGTTGGTTACATTTGGGACAATACGAAGTGTTTGTGGGGGGAAGGGGTAGCTGCCGTCAGACCACTGCTACTCTTAAAAAGAGCACTAGAAATTCTGATTACCAATCCAATAAGCCTCATCCAAAGCTTATACAACCCCCTTTTCTATAAAAACCTTATTTGCCCCCAGGGAACAACTTAAAACCCTTCCAAAAAGGGTGGGGGGCATCCTCAAAGACATAATTCCCGGACCTTTCAACTACGCTGAACAAAATGGATATCTGAAAATTATGACTGGAAGTGTTTGGGAAAATAATAGGCGTGGGAGGGGGTCTGGTTGCCCTCCAATCACTTTTGACTATTAAAGAGGGCACTAGCCCTTTCAATTTGCAACCAAATGAACCCTTTTCGAAGTTTCTACGACAACTTCTTCTATGCGAAGTGCCCTGGTCTAGAATAAAAAAATATAATAAATAGTACATTGCGCCAACATAGTTCTTTACTTAGGCAGAGCTATTGCGCCGCCTATGATTATATTAATGAAACTGCACATTGTAAGAAAAAATATGCCGTAAGTAAGGAGCGACCTGTTTCAATAGAAATCAAAGTTCTAGAAAGAGGAATTTTGACAACAAAATGTAAAAAAAAACTGTTTCCAAATCGACAAAATTCATTAATTTTAAGTCTTCACTAAATATGTGTTAAAACACCCTTAAAAAGGCAGCTGAATCTTGATAGAAATTACAAAATGATTTTCCGCATGTCCGACAACTCTGCAAGGGGGTTTTAAAGCTGCTACCGACAAAAATACAGAATTGCTTACTTTTTCCGAGAAGTGTGGCCAAGTCTGAGTTTTTTTTTTTTTTTTTTAATCCATGGGGGACCTGCGAATATCCTAAGAGCGGCCTTCATAACTGCTATATACATACTTTTACCTCTGGACAGTTTGGCATAGATTTTCTGATTTGATTAGTGTTAGAGAATAATTTGAGGAGCCAGAATAGCAAATAGCTCAGGATGTTCAATCCTGTTAGTTGAATTTTATTGGACATTCTGGAATTTTTTTTAATCCGATACCCTTACCTTAAAGTAACATACCAAGCAAGCATGTAAGTATCAATTTGTTTTTGGGCATAATATTTCGGAGGTGGAGGATGCAAACAACAAGCAAAATAGGTTCCGATTTTGAGCACATGACTGATACGAATTGTGTAGCTACTTTTAAGATTTCATACTATTTTCTGAGAGGGGGCGGGGTCACAAACCCAAAATATATCTCAAATCCTCCAAATTCTGTCTAAGGCTGGCCTGTCATATTGAACAGACAGTCACGTGCACGCCATTTTACAATGTGGCACCTCAAGTGTAGTAATTTTGCATAAATGAAAAAAAGTGAAAATCATTTCGAAAAGATTGACTATGACTGGAGAGCGTCAAACCTTTTTCATCTTTGACGGTCCCTGCATGGGACAGCATTTTTGAAGTTCATGTATGAACAAATACACTAGACGCAATAAACCATCCTAAATATTTATGAGTTCTTTTTTGTCGTATAGATAAAAAGTAATATCGTTGCCTATTGTTATGTCGCGTTTTCTTGCTGTATGAAGCGATTAAAATCGAAAACATGAGCAAAGCTGATTTTGACCTGAACCGCCCGCAGCGTTGTCACTACCCTCAATCATCTCGACTTAATCGGATAAATCTATACCGGTGTCATAGCTGGATTCCAGCTATTGTCACAGGCTAAAGGTATGGATGAATATTTGATAGGGTACATTCCTTTGAGATATTTATCTACCCTAAGCATTTTATTTTTTGCCTTTGTGTTGATTATAATCGATATTTTAAAGCGTTAAGCGAAGCAAGTCAAGAACAGAAAAATAACTGACGAGGTATCTATGTGTTCAAACCGAAAGACATGTATCCCTTTAATATCTAAAGTTGAGCAAAAATTAATTTTAGAGCTTTTCACATGGATATTTTCTTGTTTACACAAGTTCACAGACAGATACAACTTTAGGGATCAGCTCAGCTATCAATTCCCGAAAAAATCCCTGAAGGTTTCATTCCCAAAATTTACTACTTTCTTTAAAATTTTAAACGAAGTCTGTGAGGGAAGCAACTTCAATCATAACAAAAAAAAAAATAGTAATAACAGCCCCTAAAACTGAATAGAAAATTATTAATATGGTTTTTGATTATCCATACTTCTGCAAGCTTATCTTTTCCAGAAACAATGTATCTAGTCATCTATGAAAGAAAGAACCCTTATTGTGTGAATAAATCTATCTATCTATCTAGTGATCCATATCACACTAGACTCTCTAAACTCCTCTGGTATAAATGTACATCTGAGAACGAATCGGATTATAAATTTAAGTCTATCTGAAGAATAAGAAGTGAAGATTAGACACTGACGTCCCCTGGGCTGTACAGCGAGAGGGGATTCATCCCGATCCTGAATTCCTGAAATAAAAGTCTATCTCGCTTTATAACTCTATTTTAAAAAAAGAATGAGATACCATTTTTCATTTTGGGCGTGACCATAGGACCCCCAAAGTTAAATTACTACTTATCAAAATTTAGGGTTGCTTTTAATTTTTAAAATCATTTACATAGTTTTGGGCTCAATTTATATCATGTTGCCAAGAACATACCAAAGAATGTATTTCTGTGGAAAAGCAACATTTTAGAAGTTGGCACGATTTCAAATAACAAAACGTCTAAAATAGACAAAGTATATAGGAGATTCAATAAGTACCAGAAAAAGCTGTTAAATCTCGGGACAATTTTTTGGAAGTAGTACGAGGCAAATCCCCCCACCCTTATGCGTAAATACATTTTGCAGCAGCTACTTATAGATAAACTTAGTCTATCATGGATTCCATCACTCGGACAAAAAGTTGACTGAGGTCACTTTGATTATGAGCCCTTGATTCTGAGAACGACCAACCAATGTCTATACATGAATGAATTTTTAAGATTAACTACCTATTAAGGCATGCCTTATACGCAAGCAGAAGGGTGTCTTTTCCCTTTCCTTTCCATTAAGATATAAAAATTTTCTTCATATTTATGTATAGTTCAGTGCTATTATTTTTTCTTCTTGAATTTGTCTCACCATCCGAATGAGGTTCCTGCGTCAATTCCGGAGCGCCATATGTATCATATTTACCGTAGTTTATCCTCTTTACAATATACTTTGCACAATTAATATACATAATATGACCATTTTGGGTGCCTTCTGAAAGTTATCTTCCTATCCATAATTCAGCAGCAACTAACTTACTATGGACACCTTTACCGAAGTTGTTTCGAAAGGGGGCGAGGGTAAATTTTTCAAAACAGCAAGGAATCGGAGGATTATAAAACAAATAATATAGAATATATACATACTACAGAAACGGAGATAAATCGTGAGAATCCGGCTGAAGAGTGTCAGTCGAAATCATCCAATACGCATGTGCCCGACTATGAATAGTACAAAATAAGGTTTCCACTCACCTTCCCACCCAGACGACATCTGATCTTTCAACTCCTATCACATAACTCCATACCACGTAAGACAATCGATGTTTCACTAAAAATACTCCTCATCCACAAAATTTCCCACCAGATGACTCCCAATCCTCAAAAATCTCTAATAAGACATTATGCACTATTGATCTAGGTTTGAAGGTCTTATATTCATTTGACTTCATCCATTAATTAAATAAAACAGAAAAAGTTTTTTCTAACTGAAAGTAAGGAGCAACATTAAAATTCAAAACGAACGGAAACTATTCCGCATATATACGGAGTAATTTCTCTTCGTCTTGAGTTTTAATTTTGCTCCATATTTTCAGTTGAAAAAACTTTTTTTTTTATTTAATTTCTAATCGTTTTTCAAATAATGACGGTAAATCTGGCTCGCCGTTCATGACAAATTCCCTCCTTTCACGGAAAACTCCTCCTTGGAGAGTTCTCCCCACGTAAAATACACCCAACCCCCGTAAAATCCCCCCTGTAAAATTCCCTCCGGACAATTCTATCCTTGCTCAAAATCCCCCACCGCCATAAAATTCTTGAGGATGATTCAGCCTGAACAATTCTCCTCAGCATACTTTCATTTAAAAAAGACTTTAATTTCTAATCGTTTTTCCGAAATTCCTCTTCCATGGAAATTTTCCCCTGGAAACCAAAAATGCTGAAAATAGCCTTCAGATAATTCCCCTGGAACATCTCCACATGCAAAATTGAGTTGGCTAAGAGAAAGCAATACAAATTAAAAAAATTTATAAGAATTCTGTGAAAGCCCCCCCCCCAGAGTAAAATTTCCCCTGGAAAGTTCACCTCCTGGAAAATTCTCCCTGTGGAAACCCACCCCAAGCACATACCCCGCTCCAAAAAAATGTCTGCATACTTCCCAATACCAAATACTATCCGTAAACAATTTGCAAAATTCATAACTTACAAGCCTCTCTTTAAGGGCCGTGGGGGGGGGGTCATGTTACCCCTAAAGACATAGCTATTGGATATTTCAACTATGCTGAACAAAATAACTATCGCAAAATTTTGATCGGACATCTTTGGGGGAAATGAGGCGCGGGAGGGGGCTAGTTACTCTTCAATGTTTTTGGTCACTTAAAAGGAGCACTAGAACTTTTAATTTCCGTTCGAGTACCACCTCTCCCGATCTTCTAGGACCAGTATTTCGATACGACCACCCCTGGGGAAAAAAATAAACACGCATACGTGATCTTTCCTCTGGCAAAAAATGCAAAATTCTACATTTTTCTATATTAGAGATTGACACTCCCCCCCCCAAAAAAAAATCCAGGATGATAGTGCAAATTTTACTATTCGATTCTCTAAAAAGCACCCTTTCCCATTATAAGGTTGCAACCGTGACAATTTCGCCCTCCTCCCTAACGAGTCAAATACACCCAAAGGCTATATACAAAACTTAACGAGAAAACACTATCAAAATAAAATTATTACTTTATATTGTGCAGAAAAATTCCATTAATCCTATTTTCAGGGTTCCTTACCATTTAATCCATTTTCCCAGGTTTTGCAATTAGACTAGAACTATATCAGGTCCTGTTATGAGGGTGTGCAATTGTCAGGGTAGCAACCAATGTGTTTTGAAAGAGTGTTGAATGGCGAACATAATAGGCCTACTCTTTTGTTATTATAGTGTTTCCTTCATAGCAGGAATCTTGGCTCGCAAGACCCTGGAACCAAAACATATTTAAAAAAAAAATCGGTTTATCTCAACATCGATCTACCAACATAGTCCCTCGTGGCTTTTTAGTATCTAGAAGGACAGTTTCATGTTCGGGTTCAAGCAGGCTGAACAATTTTAGGGAATTTCTTAATTTTGGAAACCATATTTTAGCCGTGATACCATCTCAGATGAAGCGATTAGTTGGCCAGGCCTAACAGGTTCTACATAGAAGTGAAATATTAGATGTTTTCGGCTCAGTGGCCTGCAACAGTATAAATGGTCTAATACTTGAAATGTTTTGGTGTCCATTTCATTGACTGGGTAATAGGCCTGACGCCAGCCTGCAAACATACAGTAGATATTAATGTAAATAAATAAATAAACCTTAAAACGAGTGAAACTTAAATTGAATGTGCAAATCAAGCTTGAAACGAACAAAAATCACTACAAACAAGAGTTTGGGTATCGCCTCATTCTCTCACTTTAAAAGTCTAAAACTTACTGCGTCATTGACGATTTTATTCGTTTCAAGCTTGATTTGCATATTCAATTTAAGTTTTGCTCGTTTTAAAATTTATTTTTTTAATTTACATTAATATCTATTGTATATTTCTTTCCATTGATTGTTTGTTTAATTTCTGTTCGTTTTAAGTTTCATTTATACTTCAATAGCAAAGTATTTTTTTTTTCGTTTTAAGCTTGATTTTCATGTTCAATCTAAGCATTATTCGCTTTAAGATCTGTTTATTCGTCCCTTTCATAAGAACCATATATGCCCTCAGGGTCTAACTTACAACGCCTGCCCCCGGGCCCCGGGGGGAGGGGTCATAGCAGATGACCCCTCTATGAAGTTTACAAGAATATTCCTTACATTAGAACCATATATGCCCCCAGGGTATATCTTGTAATCCTTGCCCTGAAGACCTTGGGGGGGAATGTCATGCTCAAAGATAATATTTTCCAGAACTTTCAACTACGTTGAACCAAATGGCTATCTCAAAATTTTGATTGGATGTGTTTGGAGAAATGATGGACGTGGAAGGGGTGTTAGTTGCCTTCCAATCACTTTCGACTATTAAAAATCCATTTAAATTTCCAACCGAATGAGCCCTTTTTGAAGTTTCTACGACAACGCTTTTGATAAAAACCTTATGTACCCCTAGGGCATAACTTACAACCCTTGCCCTGAGGGCTGGGGGAGGCTGTCATCCTCAAAGAACTAATTTTCAGAATTTTCAACGAAGAATTTGTTACGTTGAACAAAATGGCTATCTCAAAATTTTGATTGGATGTGTTTGGGGAAAAGGTGGGCGTGAGAGGGGGGTTAGTTGCCCTCCAATCACTTTTTTCGACTACTAAAAAGAGTACTAGCCCTTTGAATTTCCAATCGAATGAGCCCTTTTTGAAGTTTCTACGATAAAGCTTTCAATAAAAACCTTATATGCCCCCAGGGCATAACTTACAACCCTTGCCCTGAGCGCTGTGGGGGGAGTACCCTCCTCAAAAAATAATTTTTATCTGGGAATCAACTACGTAAAAGAAAATGGCTATCTCATAATTTTGATTGGATGTGTTTGGGGAAATGGTGGGATGGAAGGGGTGTTTCGTTGCTTAACAATCACTTTTGACCCTTAAAAAGGGCACTTGAACTTTCGACTTCCAATCGAATGAGCTCCCTTTGAAGTTTTTACGACGACCCCTTCCATATGAAGTGCCTCTAGGAAAAAAAATTAATAAAACATTGGAGCCGTATGTCTCTGATGGTCTCACTGTAGCAGCTGCGCCAGCTTCTCTACATACTCACACTCCATAAACGTAAAAAATAATGAGCTACTTGAACTGTATTTGTCTAGATATCTGCAGGTACGTTTTAATGTTTTGCATAGTATCAATTAAAGAAAAAAAAATTAGAGGTTGGGGGAAAGGATGCATACGATACTACTTTACTTTGTATTCCATATTCAAGTTGTGTAACAAAAACAAATTATTGCACCGGACTAGGTATACAATCTTTTAGCCAAACCAATAAACAATGCAATACAAATCATTTCCTTGTCAAATAGGTATATCATGACTCAAGCACGTACACTTAGGAGAGAGGACTGTGAACTCGTGCTTCTTCGAAATCTCACGAGGTTTAGGATTTATACAATAATTTCGTACAAAAATGAACAAGAAACATGCTATTGACATTGCGTCTTGCTTTCAGTGGAATATTAGCATGATAGCGACAATTGTGATTATTATTCAATGGATTCTATGCCGGAATGTAATTAGGATCAAGAACCAGAAGCAAATCATGAATGTTTCCTTCAATTTATGAATCAATACTTGTAGAAAAACTGATTTTACTTTATCTTATGTTGCGTTTCTAACCTGACATGAAAATAAGACCATTATTCCCAATGTATTTATTCTTTAAAAAGAACTAAAAACCCATAGTTGAGCTGATTAAATGCTACATGCTGCCCAGGCTTATTTTCTGAAGGCACAGGCTCGGTGCCACCCTTAGCACTATTTCTGGTCTCCCTCCTATCAAGTAAGGTCGACCCCCTTCGACATCCCCTTCAAAATCCTTTTATTTGATAGTGTTACTTACAACACCCTGTGTGTTTTTTTTCAAACAGCTCAGTAAGCTGAAAATAGACATTCAATAGGCAAGGCCTATAGTATAACTGAATTGATTTATAATTTAAGGATTTAGTCCAGATCTCATAAAAGATGGTTTTTCATGTAAAGGAATTTGATATTCCTTCAGTTGAAGGGATGTTACAAATAAAGTGACCCCCGCATTTTTTAAATTCGTTTAAAGGATCTCTTGCGATAGTTGAAAAAGTTTACCTTTACAATCTTTAAGGTTTCAAGGTTTCAGGCTTATCATCTACAATCTTTATATCATTCTAAGGGATATATATATATATATATATATATATATATATATATATATATATATATATATATATATATATATATATATATATATATATATATATATATATATATATATATATATATATATATATATATATATATATATATATATATATATATATATATATATATATATATATATATATATATATATATATATATATATATATATATATATATATATATATATATATATATATATATATATATATATATAAAAAAAAAAATATATATATATATATATATATATATATATATATATATATATATATATATATATATATATATATATATATATATATATATATATATATATATATATATATATATATATATATATATATATATATATATATATATATATATATATATAGATGGGTGACCCTAAATAGACGAGATTTACCTTCATTGTGTTCGGCTGCATTCTATGATGAATGTCTGACAAGAGTCAAGATTGTGTCGTCTTGCAATTAAGTATATAGACAAGCTTTGGACAGTTTGAGTTTTTGATGTCTTTTGTATCAGTGACTATAAGAACGCATACCAAACTGATGGCTAAAACCCATAACTGACCTCTGTGACATCAAAAAAGAATAACGACAAAAGCCCAACGAATGTGACAGTCGGAATTTTCAAGGGGCTGATAACTTCGAAAATGCTGGAAGGTTCAAACGCTGTTTCTCGGCAAGAGAAACACGGAAGCAGGAGCTCTATGTACTGGATGAATTTTCTTCGGATCAAGACAAACTTTTTCCGTGTCAGGTACAAGGAAACCAGAGACGGAAGCAGACAAACGGGTATTTGCTAGATAAATTGATGGCAAAGCGTGGTTTCTCATTGAGTTTACAATATTTAAACGATTATTTGTTTGGGGGGCGGAGGAAAGGTACCTAGGTTAGGTTAGGTTACGTATTTGATGTATGCAATTAATTTAACTCAACCCCCGTTTAACTCAACAGCCACTCAACTCAACTCCGTTCAGCTCAACCTTCTTGTAACTCAACCCATCAAACTCACGCCCATAAAAATAAGAAACCCCATGCAAAACCATCCCCATTTAGCTCATACATCGTTTAACTAAGCCAGCATGCAATTAAACCCCAATTCGACTAAACCCCACTTGGTAATTTTCCTTTGGTTGACCACATCTAAAGGAAGCATGCTAATAAAATAAAAGCTGTGCCATTTGATTCCTTATTTTATGTTCTTTCCAAATATCATGGTTGTTTTTCTGACAATACACCCCCTCCCTGATGGTCCCAGATATAGCCCTAATAACTTATTAATTTAAGTCACTTTTAACCGTATAAGAGTGAAGCATTTTTAGATTGTTGCTTTATTTTTTTTTTTTCGTTTAATTTGGCATCACTTCTGCACAATGAGCTCAGTTCAGTGCCTGATTGTCGTTTTGGATCTGAATTAAATGAAAAAACAATTTTTTTTTAAATGAAAATAAAAAGCGACATTAAAAGTTAAAACGAACAGAAATTATTCCGCATATGAAAGGAGCTGCCCCCCCTTAACGCCTCGCTCTTTACGATACATTTTTTTATTGTTTTAAAAAACAGAGCTGTGAGACAGAGTCAAACTTTAGCGTAAAGAGCGAGGCGTTGAGGAGGGGACAGTCCCTTTCATATACGGGATAATTTCTGTTCGTTTTAAGTTTTAATAGTATATATCTTTGTTCCATTTTGCTTGCAGCACTAGGAACCACTGAAGCGTATCAAGTTGAATGAACTTTATCTAGGTCATTCCCTAGGGCATTCTTGAGGTTGAACGAACTTTATCTAGGTCATTCTCTACAACAGCACTAGGAACCATTGAAGCGTATCAAGTTGAATGAACTTTATCTAGGTCATCCCCTAGGGCACTCTTGAGGTTAAACGAACTTTATCTAGGTCAGCCTCTGTTATACTTTGCCGGGACCTATAGGAACCATTGAAGCATATCAAGTTGAATGAACTTTATCTAGGTCATCCCCTAGGGCACTCTTGAGGTTGAACGACCTTTATCTAGGTCATTCTCTACAACGGCACTAGGAACCATTGAAGCGTACCAAGTTGAATTAAGCTCTACACCTTTTCAAAGAGAGTAAGTATCTTCCATTTCGATGGAGGCCATAGGAACCACTGAAGCGTATCAAGTTGAATGAACTTTATCAAGGCCATTCCCTAGGGCACTCTTGAGGTTGAACAAACCTTATCTAGGTCATTCTCTATTGAGGTTCCATTTTGCTTACTTTACCTTCCTTGCCATGCTATTTGCTTACTTTACATTCCTTGGCACCTTTCCAGGGCACATGTCAAGGCTATCCCCTTGGGACACTCTTGCAAAATCTGTTTTTGGACGTTAGGGAGCGCTCAAAGTTGAAGCTAATAAAGATGTATATGCCGAGAAAAGAATTTTAATGAAGAAATTCACAACAATCTTTAGAAATCCTTAGAAATCATTTAGTGAGATGATTATGGATTTGAACCATCAAGGACTGCAACCACCAATAACCCTAACCACCAAGGACCTCAACCTCCAAGGACCCCTCTCCCCAACCTCCCAGGGGCCCCTCCCTCCAACTTTTGGGCCCCTCCCTCATTTTTTTAACATGATAAATTTTTTCAACCTTTTTTTACATGTCTCAGAATTACATGAAATATACTTAAAACATAAAAAATTCACATTTAATATTTTTTAAATACAAAATGGGAATGATATAAATATGCTAGTCGTGACTTTTACTTTTAGAAAAATAATGTTTGTAGTAGCACTTTTTTTATGGACTGAACTCTTTGGACTTCGAAAATTTTTCAATTTTTTTTAAGAATCTTAAAATGATATGAAATATGCTTGTGGCTGTACCAGTCGCACTCTATGCTTGCTCATAAACACGACGTAGCTTTCCCTGTGAAACTCTATGGTCGATTATCGACACTACGCTGCCGTACCATTTTAGAACTAAAGTTACATCAATCGACAACATAGCAGATTTTGACATGGATCAAAGTGTTGAGTTACAAATATCTTTTTATTGTGAGTGTGCTATTTGTAACGGTCACTATCATGAATTCAGTAATTCATATGGGAGTAATGCAGCAAATTTAGAAATCATGGAAAATGAAATAGAAGAGGACAATCTGCAAGAAATAAGAAGAAGAATCTTTGATGAAATGGTGAGAAAAAGAGTAGGCTCATCAGTTTCTTCAGTGGAAGAGGGTGATCAATATCACAAGAAACAATGCAAACAAAGGACATCCTCTCCATTACAAAGAAGATCAGGAGCACAAGGAAGCTCTTACAAAAGGAGGTTCGATATGACAGAAGAGAAAGATCTACAGAAGAGGCATAGACAAGATAAATGTCTCTACAGAGGGCACTATCAAGAGAGAACACGTTGAATTATTTTATGGAGCAGATTCAGAATGTCCAAAGTTGTTCAATGATATTAATAATGTATAATAATATATTTTTATATTAATATTCTACATGTCCTTAATTCATTAAAAATATATTATGCATTACCTCGTTATGTGTTCATCATTTTCCGAGTATGCTAGTATATCAAACGTTTAGAATGTCTATTAAAAAATCGGAGAGTAAGAAAAGGAATTGTCATACATCATATGTTGGATAGACAGGTTAACATAGAAAAAATCTAATTGTCAGAATGAATAAATTGTTTATCAACATCTTTTTTCGGATAGCTCAGGATAAAATTGATAAAATCTAAGTATCAGAGCGAATAGATTCTTTATCAACATCCTTTGCCAGATATGTCGATTAACATTATCATAACCTAAGTTTCAGAGTGATTAAATTCTATGTCAACATCTATTGTCAGATACACGGGATAACATTGTCAAAATTTAAGTATCAGAGTGAATAATTTCTTTATCAACATCTCTTGTCGGATAACATTCACAAAATCTAAGTATCAGAGTGAAAACATTCTTTATCATCGTCTTTTATCAGATATGCATGACAAAATTAAGAAAATCTAAGTACCAGAGTGAATAAATTCTTTATCAATGTCTTTTGACATTTTCGTTTGATAATACTGACAAAATCTAAGTATCATAGGGAACAAATTCTTTATTATCATTCTTTAGTTGGATAAATCAGACCAACATTCACCAAATCTAAGTATCATAGTGGACAAATTCTACATCATCGACCTCTGTCAGATTTGCTTGATAAAATTGAGAAAATCTAAGTATAAGGGGGAATAAATTCTTTATCAACATAATTTGTCAGATATGCTTGAAAAAATCGAGAAAATCTAAGTATCAGAGTGAATATATTCTTTATCAATGTCTTTTGACAGATACGTTTTATAACACTGACATAATTTAAGTATCAAATTGAACAAATTTTTATTAGCATTCTTTATCGATATAATTTGTCGGATGCGTCGGATAACATTGAAAAAATCTATGTATTAGATTGAATAAATTCTTTATCATCCGTTGTCGGATATGTCATTATGAAAAAAATTGTAAGTAAGTAAAAAACTCTTTCTTAAATTCCCCTCTTGGATACACAATACAGAAATTTCATTAAAAAAATTATGAAAAAATTGTAATTTCCGGGCTTCATTTACATACAATAGATACCGAGAGTTCTATGACTCCTGCCCGCAATGAATTCTACGGGTTTTATGACTCCTCCCCACAATGAATTCGGATGGTTTTAGGACTCGTCCCCCTAGCCATAACTCCATTCAACCTTGAGCAAAAGTATAAAAGTTTGATGAAGTACTTCTCTACTTATATGCTACATTAATAGCTTCCAGGATGATAGGACTGTACGACACATAATTTATCGGTTTGAAAAAACCATCTTGTGGTGTTATATTTGAAGATACATTTTTATTATTGTCTATGGAACTCGAAGAAATTGACTGTTATCATTGGATAATGAACTATAATATGTTTGAGTATGATAAAAGCTTGTGGAGTACTACATTATGTCGTATAAACAGACTGGGATTCTACGATAGAGTGATTACACCGCTTAATAAAAATGGTCAGGAACTGAGAAATGTTCAGGAGGAAGTCAGTGAAATTTGCAGCTTTTTCGGGATTGAAGAACTCTACGTAAAGGGTAATGTACCTACAGATAAAGTTTTAATTCAAAAGTGCGACCCTAGGATTCCAATTTCCAAACTAGAAGAATTTAAGTGTCCTAAATTTGAAGGGGCTTATCACTTTCGTGAAGACGAGGTTAGGTTCTTCGGGCAGTGGATAGCTAAGGACATACTTGACAGCGATAAATGTATAAGGCACGGTAAAAATTAATCTTTATTATGGGATCCTCATTTCTGGATGTTTAATAGTGAACTTCAAGTACTATTTTTATGTAAATATGTGTTTTTTCAAAAAATCTATTAATATGTTAAAGCAATAAATATCTTTAAGCTTAACCCGTCTTTATTCTTTAGAATAGTTTTATTCATTCATTAAATTATGAAGAAATTGTAAGTAAGTATCAATCTCTTTCTTGAATTCACCCCTTGGTTACACAATATGGAAATTTCATTCAAGAAGTTATGAAGAAATTGTAAGTAAGTAACAATCTCTTTCTTGAATTCACCTCTTGGATACACAATATGGAAATTTTATTCAAGAAATCATGAAACAATTGTAAGTAAGTAGCAAACTCTTTATTGAAGTCACCTCTTGGATACACCATGCGGTAATTTCATTAAAAAAATTATTAAAAAGTTATAAGTAAGTAACAAACTCTTTCTTGAAGTCAACTCTTGGATACACAATGCATAAATTTCATTCAAGAAATTGTGAAAAAATTCTAAGTAAGTAACAATCTCTTTCTTGAATTCACCTCTTGGATACACAATACGGAAATTTTATTCGAGAAATTATGAAAAAATTGTAAGTAAATCACAAACTTTTCATGGATTTCACCTCTTGGATACACAGTACAGATATTTTATTCAAGAAATTATGAAAAAAATCGCGAGTAAGTAACAAACTCTTTATTGTTTTCACCTCTTGGATGCACAATACGGAATTTACATTAAAGAAATTAGGAAAAATTGTAAGTAAGTAACAAACTCTAGCTTGAAGTCACCTCTTGGATGCACAATGCAGAAATTTCATTCAAGAAATTATGAAAAAATTATAAGTAAGTGACAAACTCTTTCTTGAATTCACCTCCTGGATACACAATACGGAAATTTCACTCGAGGAACTATGAAAAAATTGTAAGTAAGTAACAAACTCTTTATTGATTTCACCTCTTGAATACACAATACAGATATGTAATTCAGGAAATTATGAAGAAAATTGTAAACAAACTGTTTATTGTTTTCATCTCTTGGATACACAATACGGAAATTTTATTCAAGAAATTGTGAAAAATTGTAAGTAAGTAACAAATTCTTTCTTGAATTCAAATCCTGGATACACAATACAGCAATTTCACTCAAGAAATTATAAAAAAATTTTAAGTAAGTAGCAAACTCTTTCTTGAATTCGCTTTCTGGATACACAATAAAGCAATTTCATTCAAGAAATTATGACAAAATTGTAAGTAAGTAACAAACACTTTATTGATTTCACTTCTTGGATACACGATACAGATATTTCATTCAAGAAATTATGAAAAAATCGCAAGTAAGTAACAAACTTTTTACTGTTTTTACCTCTTGGATACACAGTACGGAAATTTCATTCAAGAAATTATAAAAAATTGTAAATAAGTAACAAAATATTTCTTGAAGTCACCTTTTGGATACACAATGCAGAAATTTCATTCAAAAACTTATGAAAAAATTGTAAGTAAGTAACAAATTCTTTCTTGAATTCACCGTTTGGATACACAATACAGACATTTTATTCAAAAAATTATGAAAAAAATTGTAAACAAACTCTTTCTTAAATTCGCTTCCTGGACGCACAATACTGCAATTAATTCAGAAAATTATGAAAAAAACTGTAAACAAACTCTTTCTTGAATTTGCTTCCTGGACATACAATACAGCTATTTCACTCAAGATTAATTCAGGAAATTATAAAAAAAATTGTAAATAAACTCTTTCTTGAATTCGCTTCCTGGACAGACAATACAGCAATTTTACTCAAGAAATTATAAAAAAATTGTAAGTAAGTAAAAAAACTCTTTCTTGAATTCACCTCTTGAATACACAAAACAGAAATTTCATTCAAGAGTTTATGAAAAATTGTAAGTAAGTAACAAACTCTTTCTTTACTTCGCCTTTTGGAAAAACAACGCAAAAGTTTTAATCAATGACTTATGAAAAAATTATAAGTAAATAACAAACTTTATCTTGAATTTGCCTCCTGGATACATAATACAGACATTTTATTCAAGAAGTTATGATAAAATTCTAAGTAAGTAACAAACTCTTTCTAGAATTCGCCGTTTGAATGCACAATACAGAAATTTAACTCAGGGAATTATGAGAAAAAAAATTGTAAACAAACTCTTTCTTGAATTTTTTTCCTCGACAGACAATACAGCAATTTCACTCAAGAAATTATGAAAAAATTGTAAGTAAGTAATAAACTCTTTCTTGATTTCTCCTCATGGATACACAATACAGACATTTCATTCAAGGAATTAAAAAAAATTGTAAGTAAGTAACAAACTCTTTCTTGAATTCACCTCTTGAATATACAACACGGAAATTTAATTCAAGAAATTATGAAAAAATTGTAAGTAAGTAAGTAACAAACTCTTCCTTGAATTCGCCTCATGGATACACAACACAAAAATTTTATTCAAGAAACTATGAAAAAATTGTAAGTAAGTGACAAACTCTTTCCTGAATTCGCCTCTTGGATACACAATACATAAATTTCAGTCAAAAAATTATGAAAACATTGTAAGTAAGTAACAAACTCCTTCTTGAATTAACCTCTTGAATACACATTACAGGCACTTCATTCAAGAAATTATGAAGAAAATGTAAGTAAGTAACAACCTTTTTATTGAATCAATCTCGTGGAGGTAGATCACATAAAGTTCGTTCACGAAATTATGAAAAAATTGTAAGTAAATAACAAAACCTTTCTCGAATTTATCTCTTGGAAACACAATACAGGTATTTCAATCATGAAATCATGAAAAAATTGTAAGTAAGTAACAAACTCATTCTTGAACTCACCTCTTGGATACACAATACAGAAATTTCATTCATGAAATTATGAAAACAATCGTTAAATAGTAAGAAAACTCTTTTCGAATTGATCTCTTGAATACACAATACGGAAATTTCATTCCAGAAACTATGAAAAAAAATTGTAAGTAAGTAAGTAACAAACTCTTTCTTGAATTTGCCTCAGGGGCCTAGTGAGAGAGACATGCAAAAAAGCTAGGTTCATTATTTTACTAAAGAAATGGATACCATCTATTTCAATTGAGGTATAGATGGCAGCACAACTGATTTTTCCTACGCCCGGGCACCTGCAGCCAACCTACAATACCACCCTTTTTTTCAAATAACTGCATTCACGTGAGGCTCATTTAGGTTCACTTAGCGTGGCGCGCCACGCTAAGTGAACCTAAATGAGCCTAACGTTAATTAAAGGGTGGTATTGTAGGTTGGCTGCAGGTGCAGCCAACCTACAAACAACCAACCCTCTTTTAATTCCTTGAATGAAATATCTGTATTGTGTATCTACGAGGAAAAATCAAGAAAGAGTTTGTTACTTACAATTTTTTCATAATTTCTTGAGTGAAATTGCTTTATTGTCTGTCGAGGAAGAAAATTCAAGAAAGAGTTTGTTTACAATTTTTTTTTCATAATTTCATGAATTAAATTTCTTAATTGTGCATTCAAACGGCGAATTCTAGAAAGAGTTTGTTACCTACTTAGAATTTTGTCATAATTTCTTGAATTAAATGTCTGTATTGTGTATCCAGGAGGCGAATTCAAGAAAGAATTTGTTACTTACTTACAATTTTTTCCTAATCTTTTGAATGAAATTTCTGCATCGTGTATCCAAGAGGTGAGTTTCAGAAAGAGTTTGTTACTGACTTATTATTTTTCATTATTTCTTGAATGAAATTTCTGTTTTGTGTATTCAAGAGGTGAATTCAAGAAAGAGTTTTTTACTTACTTACAATTTTTTCATAATTTCTTGAATGAAATTGTTGTATTGCCTGTCCAGGAAGCGAATTCAAGAAAGAGTTTGTTTACAATTTTTTCAATAATTTCCTGAATTAATCTTGAGTGAAATAGCTGTATTGTATCTCAAGGAAGCAAATTCAAGAAAGAGCTTGTTTACAATTTTTTCATAATATCCTGAGTTAATTGCTGTAATGTGCGTCCATGAAGCGAATTCAAGAGAGTTTGTTTATAATTTTTTTCATAATTTCTTGAATGAAATGTCTGTATTGTGTATCCAAACGGTGAATTCAAGGAAGAATTTGCTACTTACTTACAATTTTTTCATAATTTTTGAATGAAATTTCTTGCATTGTGTATCCAAGAGGTGACTTCAAGAAAGAGTTTGTTACTTATTTACAATTTCTTATAATTTCTTGAATGAAATTTCCGTACTGTGTATCCAAGAGGTGAAAACAGTAAAGAGTTTGTTACTTACTTGCAATTTTTTCATAATTTCTTGAATGAAATACCTGTATCGTGTATCCAAGAGGTGAAATCAATAAAGAGTTTGTTACTTACTTACAATTTTTTCATAATTCCTTGAGTAAAATTGCTGTATTGTGTATCCAAACGGTGAATTCAAGAAAGAATTTGTTACTTACATACAATTTTTTCATAATTTTTTGAATGAAATTTCTGCATTGTGTATCCAAGAGGTGACTTCAAAAAAGAGTTTGTTACTTATTTACAATTTTTTATAATTTGTTGAATGAAATTTCCGTACTGTGTATCCAAGAGGTGAAAAAAGTAAAGAGTTTGTTACTTACTTGCGATTTTTTCATAATTTCTTGAATGAAATATCTGTATCGTGTATCCAAGAGGTGAAATCAATAAAGAGTTTGTTACTTACTTGCAATTTTTTCATAATTTCTTGAGTGAAATCGCTGTATTGTGTTTCCAGGAAGCGAATAAAAGAAAGAGTTTGCTAATTTCTTAAAATTTTTCATAATTTCTTGAGTGAAATTGCTGTATTGTGTATCAAGGAGTCGAATTCAAGAAAGAATTTGTTACTTACTTACAATTTTTCATAATTTCTTCAATAAAATTTCCGTATTGTGTATCCAAGAGGTAAAAACAATAAAGAGTTTATTTACAATTTTCTTCATAATTTCCTGAATTAAATATCTGTATTGTGTATTCAAGAGGTGAAATCAATAAAGAGTTTGTTACTTACTTACAATTTTTTCATAATTTCTCGAGTGAAATTTCCGTATTGTGTATCCAAGAGGTGAATTCAAGAAAGAGATTGTTACTTACTTAAAATTTAGAGTTTGTTACTTACTTACAATTTTTTCATAATTTCTCGAGTGAAATTTCCGTATTGTCTATCCAAATGGTAAATTCAAGAAAGAATTTGTTACTTACTTACAATTTTTTCATAATTTTTTGAATGAAATTTCTGCATTGTGTATCCAAGAGGTGACTTCAAGAAAGAGTTTGTTACTTATTTACAATTTTTCATAATTTCTTGAATAAAATTTTCGTATTGTGTATCCAAGAGGTGAAAACAATAAAGAGTTTGTTTACAATTTTCTTCATAATTTCCTGAATTAAATATCTGTATTGTGTATTCAAGAGGTGAAATCAATAAAGAGTTTGTTACTTACTTACAATTTTTTCATAATTTCTCGAGTGAAATTTCCGTATTGTGTATCCAAGAGGTGAATTCAAGAAAGAGATTGTTACCTACTTAAAAATTTTAAATAATTTCTTGAATGAAATTTCTGCATTGTGCATCTAAGAGATGACTTCAAGAAAGAGTTTGTTACTTAATTACAATTTTTCATAATTTCTTTAATATAATTTCCGTATTGTGCATCCAAGAGGTGAAAACAATAAAGAGTTTGTTACTTACTCGCGATTTTTTTCATTATTTCTTGAATGAAATATCTGTATTGTGTATCCAAGAGGTGAAATCAATGAAGAGTTTGTTATTTCCTCACAATTTTTTCATAGTTTCTCGAATAAAATTTCCGTATTGTGTATCCAAGAGCTGAATTTAAGAAAGATATTGTTACTTACTTAGAATTTTTTCACAATTTCTTGAATGAAATTTCTGCAATGTATATCCAAGAGGTGACTTCAAGAAAGAGTTTGTTACTTATTTATAACTTTTTCATAATTTCTTGAATGAAATTACCGTATGGTGTATCCAAGAGGTGAATTCAATAAAGAGTTTGCCACTTACTTACAATTGTTTCATGATTTCTTGAATGAAATTTCCATATTGTGTATCCAAGAGGTGAATTCAAGAAAGAGATTGTTACTTACTTACACTTGTTTCATGATTTCTTGAATGAAATTTCCATATTGTATATCCAAGGGGTGAATTCAAGAAAGAGATTGTTACTTACTTACAATTTCTTCATGATTTGTTGAATGAAATTTCCATATTGTGTATCCAAGGGGTGAATTCAAGAAAGAGATTGATACTTACTTACAATTCATTCATAATTTAATGAATGAATAGAATTACTCTAAAGATTGATTACATGTCAAACGATAAGATATTAGCTCCTTAAAAATATTAAAATACTTTTTGAAAAAAACACATATTTACATAAAAATAGAATTTGAAGTTCACTCTTAAACATCCAGAAATGATCCCATGATATAGAATAGTTTTTACCGTGTCTTATGCATTTATCGCTATCAGGTATGTCCTTAGGTATCCACTGCGCGAAGAACCTAACCTCGTCTTCAGGACGGTGATAAGCCCCTTCAAATTTAGGACACTTTAATTCTTCTAGATTGAAAATTAGAATCCTAGGGTCACACTTTTGAGTTAAAACTTTATCTGTAGGTACATTACCCTTTACTTAGAGTGCTTCAATCCCGAAAAGGCTGCAAATTTCACTGACTTTCTCCTGAACATTTCTCAGTTCCTGACCACTTTTATTAAGTGGTGTAATCACTCTATCGTAGAATCCCAGTCTGTTTATACGACGTAATGTAGTACTCCACAAGCTTTTATCATACTCAAACATATTATAGTTCACTATCCAATGATAAAATTCAATTTCTTTGAGTTCCATAGACAATAGTAAAAATGCACATTCAAATATAACACCACATGATGTTTTTCTCAAACCGATCAATTCTGTGTCATACAGTTCTATCATCTTGGAAGCTATTAATGTATTATTTAAGTAGAGAAGTACTTCATCAAACTTCTATACTTTTGCTCAAGGTTGAATGAAGTTATGGCTAGGGGGACGAGTCCTAAAACCATCCGAATTCATTGTGGGGAGGAGTCATAAAACCCGTAGAATTCCTTGCGGGCAGGAGTCATAGAACTCTCGGTATATATTGTATGTAAATGAAGCCCGGAAATTACAATTTTTTCATAATTTTTTGAATGAAATTTCTGTATTGTGTATCCAAGAGGGGAATTTAAGAAAGAGTTTGTTACTTACTTACAATTTTTTTCATAATGACATATCCGACAACGGATGATGATAAAGAATTTATTCGTTCTAATACATAGATTTTGTCAATGTTATCCAACGCATACGACAAATGATATCAATAAAGAATGCTAATAAAAAATTTGTTCAATTTGATACTTAAATTATGTCAGTGTTATCAAACGTATCTGTCAAAAGACATTGATAAAGAATTTATTCACTCTAATACTTAGAATTCCTCGATTTTATCAAGCATATCTGACAAAGCATGTTGATAAAGAATTTATTCCCTCTTATACTTAGATTTTCTCAATTTTATCAAGCAAATCTGACAAAGGTCGATGTTATATAATTTATTCACTAGGATACTTAGATTTGGTGAATGTTGGTCTGATGTATCCGACAAAAGAATGTTAAAAGAGAATTTGTTCACTATGATACATAGATTTTGTCAGTATTATCAAACGAATCTGTCGAAAGACATTGATAAGGAATTTATTCACTCTGATACTTAGATTTTCTCAATTTTGTCATGCATATCTGATAAAATACGATGATAAAGAACCTATTCAGTCTGATACTTAGATTTCTTTAATGTTATCTGATGTTTCAGGCAAGAGATGTTGATAAAGAATTTATTCACTCTAATACTTATATTTTGACAATGTTATCCCGTGCATCTCACAGTAGATTTTGATACATAATTTAATCACTCTGACACTTAGGTTATAATAATGTTAA
This sequence comes from Artemia sp. Qi Xiang Cuo, assembly GCF_049724085.1. NCBI lineage: Eukaryota > Metazoa > Arthropoda > Branchiopoda > Anostraca > Artemiidae > Artemia > Artemia sp. Qi Xiang Cuo. The sequence continues at coordinate 32,073,434 of NC_142803.1, read as the reverse complement.
CCGACATATCCGGCAAAGGATGTTGATAAAGAATCTATTTGCTCTGATACTTAGATTTTATCAATTTGATCCTGAGCTATCTGACAAAAGATATTGATGAAGAATCTATTCATTCTGACACTTAGATTTTGTCTATATTAATCTATCTATCCAACAAATGATATATGACAATTCTTTTTCTTCATCTCCGATTTTTTAATAGACATTCTAAACCTTTGATATGCTAGCATACTCTGAAAATGATGAAACATAACGAGGTAATGCATAATATAGTTTTAATGAGTTAAGGACATGTAGAATATTAATATAAAAATATATTATTATACATTATTAATATCATTGAACAACTTTGGACATTCTGAATCTGCTTGTCTATGCCTCTTCTGTAGATCTTTCTCTTCTGTCATATCGAACCTCCTTTTGTAAGAGCTTCCTTGTGCTCCTGATCTTCCTTGTAATGGAGAGGGTGTCCTTTGTTTGTATTGTTTCTTGTGATATTGATCACCCTCTTCCACTGAAAAAACTGATGAGCTCTCATTTCTTGCAGATTGTCCTCTTCTATTTCATTTTCCGTGATTTCCAAATTTGCTGCATTACTCCCATATGAATTACTGAATTTATGATAGTGACCATTATAAATAGCACACTCACAATAAAAAGATATTTGTAACTCAACACTTTGATCCATGTTAAAATCTGCTCTGTTGGTGATTGATGTAACTTTAGTTCTCAAATGGTACGGCAGCGTAGTGTCGATAATCGACCATAGAGTTTCACAGGGAAAGCCGCTTCGTCTTTATGAGCAAGCATAGAGTGCGACTGGTACAGCCACAAGCATATTTCATATCATTTTAAGATTCGTAAAAAAAAGTTAAAAATTTTCGAAGTCCAAAGAGTTCAGTCCATAAAAAAAGTGCTACTACAAACATTATTTTTCTAAAAGTAAAAGTCACGACTAGCATATTTATATCATTCCCATTTTGTATTTAAAAAATATTAAATGTGAAATTTTTATGTTTTAAGTATACTTCATGTCATTCTAAGACATTTAAAAAAAAGTTGTAAAAAAATTTATCATGTTAAAAAAGGGAGAGAGGCCCAAAAGTTGAAGGGAAGGGCCCCTTGGAATTCGGGGAGAGGGGCCGTTGGAGGTTGAGGTCCTTGGTGGTTAGGGTCATTGGTGGTTGCAGTCCTTGATGGTTCAAACCCATAATCATCTCACTAAATGATTTCTAAGGATTTCTAAAGATTGTTCTGAATTTATGTATTAAAATTCTTTTCTAGGCATCTACATCTTTATTAGTTTCAACTTTGAGCGCTACCTAACGTCGAAAAACAGATTATGCAAGAGTGTCCCAAGGGGATAGCCTTTACATGTACCCTGGAAAGGTACCAAGGAATTTAAAGTAAGCAAATAGCATGACAAGGAAGGTAAAGTAAGCAAAATGGAACCTCAATAGAGAATGAACTAGATAAGGTTCGTTCAACCTCAAAAGTGCCCTAGGGAATGGCCTTGATAAAGTTTATTCAACTTGATACGCTTCAGTGGTTCCTATGGCCTCCATAGAAATGGAAGATACTTACTCTCTTTGAAAAGGTGTAGAGCTTAATTCAACTTGATACGCTTCAATGGTTCCTTGTGTCGTTGTAGAGAATGACCTAGATAAAGGTTGTTCAACCTCAAGAGTGCCCTAGGAGATGACCTAGATAAATTTCATTCAACTTGATACGCTTCAATGGTTGCTAGTACTGTTGTAGAGAATGACCTAGATAAAGTTCGTTCAGCTTGATACGCTTCAGTGGTTCCTAGTGCTGCAATCAAAATGGAACATAGATATCTACTTTTAATGTCGCACGTTACTTTCAGTTAGAAAAACTTGTTTGTAGTGGAGACACTTTACATCCTACCGGGACTCCATATTTGGGAGACAATTGGATTCTAGCCAGAACATCTGAAAATATCCTATGGCGTTAAATCTACTCTTGTTACTGATGGGGTGGTTCCGAATATGGTGGGCTAAAAACAGCCATAGCCAAGAGGCCCTTACAACCGCTCATAGCAACCAGAACTAATATCAGGACGAATTTTCGATGTAATTGGTATTAGTAAGAGAATAGAATTCAGAGAGAACAGTTTGATTATACTCGTTTATTTGACAAAATATATATTATGAATGATGAGTGGTATGTTTATACTATTAGAAGTTGATAGTGCAGTTGGTAGCAGCAGCAATGATACAAAGATGACAGTACCATACATAGCAGTAGAAATTACAAGAGGATCTCTACTAAGCCTTGAATATGGTGTGTGTATGCGAGATATGTGAAATCATTGAGTAAATTTAAATTGGAAGAACAGTTATGCTTTGCAGTGAAATTTTATATAGTGTATATACATAGACTTCAAGCTGCTTTCAATACAATACTGAAATATATTGAGGAGAATAAGTTGTATCAGTAATTGTGTAATATTTTATTTTTGTAACTATATACATAATGAAAATGTTTCGAAGTCGAAAATGTTCTTTTTCTTCTTAAGTTTTTAGTAGTTTACCCAGTATTCTTGAAGTAGAAAGAATCCTGGTTAGTCTAGCTGTGTCTCGTAGCTGTAAGAGAGTTAACACGGGAAAAATGTTCTATACATGCCTACTATGCATGCATACATTGGGCAGCTTGTCATCATGTGAGAATTGTAAAATTGTTGATGAATATAATGAAAAGAATAGATTATACAATTCATGTAAATTGCATTAAGGAAAAGCAGGACGATTTGAAGACTATAATTCCTGTCTTGAAGAGGTTTGTGACTCTCACCCTTGAGGACATTTATGCTCCAATCGTCACTATGATAAATATGATCAGTGGGAGAATACCTATCCTGGTAGGATTGGAAAGAACCTTAAATGAGATTGTAGTTATTTCTGAGAGACTGGTATCACCGTGGTTTTAAATTATAATGGAAGGAAGAATCAGGTCTACGATTTAACTGTTAGAGTAACACGACAATTTGGTTTCTACGTCATCGTTGTGAAGACAATGGCTATTATGACTATTAACCTACTGATTTTTTTAGCTGTTACAGAATGTGATTCATCATTTGAAAACACTGTATATGATATTGCTTCAAATAGACAAATCGGAACACGTAAATTTTACAATATAAATGAAAATAGCATCATTGACTATAAGAGAGGTACAATAAGAGTGAAGTTACATTGTACTGTTGAAAATGCAACCCTGACTTTGCGGTCAATTATGATCAATATACAGTAAATTCAAATAATCTACCATCATTAGTCGTTCTCGACACTTGCCTATACGCAGTAGAAGAAAAAATCTAAAGACGAGGAAAAGTCATTTTTATATACACATTTTATACATATATGCATTATTTTTACTAATAAACAAATTTACATACATTTAAAAAAAATTTATTCGTAGGGCGCTAAAATCAATACTATACAGGTACCAAAGTATATTTTCCACGATGAAGTCGTTCCAGGAGAGGATTGTCTGCTTAAATGTTTAAAAACTGGTTGTAAGTATAGCCACGACATCTGAAAATGAAATATAGTAGTGCATGAAAATCACAGCTTTTAGTCGTTAAATCCTGCACTCTCTTCTGTTTTTGAACAATCGTTTCCCACTGCTTTCAATAAAGTTGTTTATGTGCGGAGTATAGAATGTATATGATAGGTAAAGAGGACAAAAAATTATATATTCTTCGCTGTTTGAAAGATGCACAGCCAATGACCTGTCTTTACACTCGATGGACTGCTATTGAAAATGACAATGGTATTGTTAACACTTTGAATTTTTTCAAGGAAGCCTCATGGTATGCAATAGGATTTGTATTTGAACATATATGGATCCATATTAAATACGCTGATTATTTGATTTGTGTTCATGGTGGAGGTCTAGTAGAACACTGCCTTCGGGAGGAATTTCCCAATAAGTTTCAAATTCATTTAATGATATTAATTTAATACTCACCGCTAATGGCTCAGCAAATGTACCCTCTAAACGTACACTCCCCGTTCGTACAATACTCGTATCTTGAGTGCCAGACCTGTCCAGAAGAATGATACCATGAGTTTATGCAAACTTTGTATCAGTTATACTATTTTCAAATAGTTGTGAATCTCGATCTAGGGATTGCATTGGCAACACATACAGTGTCCTACAGGATTTATCAAAATATTAATTGTAGAATGGGATTCCATTTACTTTACACACAAGATATGAAAGTCCAAACATTTCAAATTGATGTGGGCAACTAGTCCATGGTCCTATTGCACTAGCACTGTTTATAAATGCCAACGCCATTTTTGAAGGAATTTCACCATTGATAAATGATGAGTCGGTGAAGGTGCGTGAGCCCGTGGTAATATGACGGTGATTGATGATTGTATGAGGAACAAGTAGTTTAATATTATTACTAGCTTTCAGTTTTTCCACTGTCAAAACAACAGAACTAATAACCTATTGCTTTCGCACATTAAGTATTGCCGAGGTGAGAAAGAGTGTTACATAAGATATGGCAGGAAGTTTCTTTCGTAAAATGAAATTGGATGGAGCAGGCATAAATTTTATATCCACTTCAATATTTGGTGGTAGCCATTGGGGTATATTAAATATCTCATGATTTATTTTCCCCACTAAATGTAATTCACTAGTTGTTGCATTTTCAAGTGCATCTTTACAATCAGTATCTGTAATATATTCATATCCATTGGATGAACACCTCAATTCCTTGTATGATTTTGGTGTCATCAACATAAACTGTATATAGGGCATATAATTTGAGAGGTTGTTGCCAGTTCTCACCAATATTCTATTTATGTAAACACTGATTTATCGAAATAAATTATGCAATATACAATTTCCATAGGATATTCCATCGGCGGGAATTGGCATTGTATTGTCAGATTTCTTGATAATCTAGATTTGGAAGAATGTAAGGGTGTGCAACGAATCGGTTTCGAAACAGGGCAACAGTGTTTCATGTATGCATTTCTTATCGCAAACAACCGACCCCTACAAGATAATAATTCTAAGACAAAGTTGGACAAATTGGCAGCTGATGGAGGTGGAGTGAAGGAAGAGTTTCCTAAAGTAGATTGAAAAGGTAAATATCCAGTAACATTTAGGGGAATAGATATTTTTGAACGGGCTAAGGATCAATTAAAGATTGGTATTACGGTGTTACAATATGAAACGGATCTTGAGGAGGGTTATTTCACTAATAAAAAGGGAGTAATTTTTCCAATGAGGCCTCGGTCAATTGAATCAGTGACGCATTGGATATAACTTTTTATACGCCGGCTACAGAACATGGTTCAATTGAACTTTTTAATCCAATTTTAGATATTAGCAAGGTTCTGGGGGAGGTAAAAACACATGGAGTAGTTTACTATTGTCCAACATCTCTATCTAGATTTTGGACTGAATTATACCTAAAGAATCACATGAAACACTTTAAACTTCATGGATGCCAGTCGGTGGAAACGGTTAGTCTACGCAGCAGTCTAGGCAGCAAGGCACTTCTACGTTTAAGAAATTTCCAGAATTCATTCTTGCAGAGTGATAAGATCAGCTTAGAATGCGAAGCTAAATCACAGGTGTGAACGATCCAACGTGTTCAAATCATATTAAAGAAAATCATGCCATAGCAGTATCTTACACCCACACTCAAAGAGACTCTAGTAATACCTTACAAGTGTTAGATGTAGTTGAGACATTGGCTGGGGAGGAGTATATGGGCACAACCTTGACTAAACTTATTATAACAGTAAATAATGCAATGCCATGGTTGCGTCACACAAATTGTCCTATGATTCTATCACCGGAGAATCAATTGGACATTGAAAATCAGAAAATATGTTGGGTTTGTAAGGGGAAATTTGAAGTTAGTAAAGAGAGTAAGGGGAAAGGGGTAAGGGGAAAGGAGGTAGGGTGAAGGTCCACCACCAAGATCATTTATGGCCCTAAATTGCATCAGAAGGGCGTAACTTTTGTGGAGTGGCCCGTCGATCGTGCAATTAAATGTAAATCAACAATATTTTATACCTGTTTTTATACATAATTCCAATTAGGATTTGAAATTTATTTTACCAGCATTGGCACGTATGCAGAAATGTGAAACTGTAGATGGTGCGTGGATAAAATATCATACCCAAATCATCTGAGAAGTTGCTTCTCTTAGAATTAAAATGGAAAACAGTAAATAATGGACAGACTCGCTTGAATAACATCCGTTTTTTAGACTCCTTCAGTTTTTTCCCCCAAATCTCTAAGCCAATTGATTCTAGTACCGAAAAGCGACAATTTTGATAGTTTACCCCTCCTTAAACAGCGCTTTCCAGGTGATGAAATTTATGAATTGTTAACGTGTAAGGGGGTATACGCGTATGATTACTACAATTCCACTTTGAGGCTAAGTGAGGAGAAACTACCACCCATTGAAGCGTTTTTTAATTTACTTAATGATAGCCAATGCACCACTGCCGACTATGAATTTGCCAAAAGGGTTTGGGCCGAGGGAGGATATAAAAATGGGTTGGATTATTGCAAAATGTACTTGGCAAGTAATGTTCTGACTCTATTGGACATTGTCTGTAAGAACACGGATAAAATATATTTGGAATTTGGGTTGGATTTAGGTTATTATTTTTCAACTTCTCATCTTCAAGATTTTCAAATAATCGTCTTCAGATTATTTTTCAAGATCTGGTGATAGATTTAATTCTAAAAATTAGTAAAGAAGAAAAAGATCTGATCACAGACGTGGATCAGCACTTATATGTAGAAAGATCAATGATGGGAGGCTACGTTTTTCACAGGGACCGTATCATGAAAAGCGATCCAACTGGACAAAACTCTGCCGACAGTGTAAATTCTCATTCTGTTTTTTTTTATATGAATTCCCTTTATCCGTTAGTGATATCTCACTACTGTTTGCCGTGTAGTAATTACAAACGGCTTGAAAATCCTTGTACTTCAAATTTCCCCAACATTAAATCCACCATTGAGGAGAATGGACCACAAGGATGGCTTTTTTTTAAATTAACAGTGAATTACCGAAGGAAATCCATGACTCGGTAAAATATTTGGTTTTCCCGTGCATAATGTGACCAAGTACTCTTTGAGTCCATACAATTTATCTTCGGTAGAAGCTAGGAGTATGCACTGGACACCTTCAGAGCGAAAACTTATTGCCAACCTTGATCTGAAACAGAATATAGTTGTTCATCATGTGCTATTTCGATGGATGGTAGCCATTGGTTTCAGGGTTGCAAAGATACATAGAGCCCTCTAATTTGACCAAAAACAATATTTGAAAACGTTTATTGACACTTTTGTTAGTAAACGTTCACAGGCAAAAACGAAGGTTGAAAAAGAAATCTATAAGAGCATTTTAAATTCAGCCTTCGATAAATTGTGCGAAAGCGTACAAAACAGGAGTTGATGTGAGGTTACAACAAATCCAAAAGAATGTGCTAGAACCGTTGCCGACTCCAACTTCACATCATTCACTATCATAGACTCCAATATGGTCTTCCTGAATGGAAAAATAAGAAATGTCGTTTTAAATAAAAATACTGCAGGTGGCAGTTCAATGACAGCAATCTCCAAGAAACTCGTGTTGCCATTCTTTTAAAATGTGTGTAAGGTGGAATGGCCGAGGGAGGGGAAAGTTCAAGTGTAATTGAGACACTGATTCACTCCTGTCAAAACTTAAAACTGAAAATTTTCGAAAATGGCAAGCACTTTAGCTCTCGAATGGATTTTACCAACAGGAATGAGTCCATTTATCCGCAGTTAGTGAAGCGCCAGGCCCCAAATCAGTTGTTGATGTTAAAATTCAAGACGGGGAGTTACTTGATATCCTACGGTATTTCTTGGTCCGAATGTGTACTATGTGTAAACACACAATAAGGATATCAAACAAGTGTGCGAGGGGGTGCCTATACACTATGTAAAAAATAATTGTAACATGAGTGTTTATAGAAACTGTGTGGAAAGTAGTTTAGAACCAAGAGCGAAATTCATGGCGATTCGCTCTTTACAATTAAAAAAATACACAGTTATAGTAGAGAAAAACGCCATGACAGTCATATCGGACAAAGTCTATGCACGTGAGGGTGGTGTGAAAGTACTACCCCATGGACCCTATCGTATTTCCGATCAAGTTTATTGTATAGACTATATAAACAACCCGGTCCGCATAAATTCACCTAAATCATCATCAATACTACTACTAATAGCTAGGGGTGGGGGGAAGGGCGATGGGAAGACTTCTTTTTCTTAATAAATTCGATCAGCATTGAACAGCAGCAAAGATTATGTGCCTACAAGACAGAGTTATTATTGTTATATTTTCAATGTATTTTTTTGCACCCTCGCGCCCTCGCCCGCCACAGCGGGCCGCCAGTGCCATGCGGACCAGCCTTCGACCACCAGAGCGGTCACCCCCTGGAGTTGGGGTGAAGGATCCCATTTTTAAATGCAATTGTTATATTTTCAATGTATTTTTTTGCACCCTTGCGCCCTCGCCCGCCACAGCGGGCCCTCAGTGCCTTGCGGACCAGCCTTCGACCAACACAGCGGTCACCCCAGGGAGTTGGGGTGAAGGATCCCATTTTTAAATGCATTTCTATTTATTTGAAAATTTTGTGTTTATGCATTTATAATTTTTGTAAATAAAATAAAATAAAAAAGTATTTTTTTTAGTTTCCAATTCTGTGATATTATTATGTGTGTATTAAATATTTGTAAAGTGCTAATTAGTTATTTTTCTGCTAGTTGAAAGCATTTATTATATGTAAATAAAAAAAATAATTCTATATTGTTGTTATTGTTATTCTTTAACATCGTACTAAGAAAAGAACAGCAAAATTTAAATTGTTCATTCATTAGACCAGTACAGGTGCGGATCCAGGATTTCCTCATGGGGGCGCAAAATAGGTTGATCCGAAAACTTGCGTTAGGAGCAAGTTTAATTAACGCAATATTGCGTTAATTAAGTAAATTGCACTACTTTAGACTACGCTAGGGAGGTGCACTCCCCCTTCACCCCTCCCCTTGATCCGCCACTGGACAAGTATAGTTTACAGCTAGTTGTAGTCCAGCTGTTGAAGCCCAAAATCGAATATGAATCGATTTAAAACACCATTCAGATCGTTTCTTTGTGGTGCAGTAATGTCGAGCAAGACGACAATTTTAACCAAAATAATAAAAAATTGTAATAAAATGACAACGAAAAAGCCGACAAAAATCTACTATTGCTATAGTGTTTGGCTAGATTTATATGACCAAATAAAGGCTATTGCTGCATCAGATACTGTGATGTTGCTGCAGGTACAATACATACGGGACATGATGTTTCCAATATTATTGAACCAAACTCTTGGCTCACTATTGATAATTTAGCTGAATCCATTGAACAATGGTCTCAGGAAATGCTACAATTGTTTACTGTTTGCTCACATCATTAACAGATTTTCATAACCCTAGTTCTACACAATCTTTTTCATCAGAGCAAATGTGAAGAAAGACTGAAGAAAATAAATGAAAATAAACATTCATTTTCCGTTCTGAGCACTTCAAAACCGCCACTTAGAAAAGTCATACTCAAACATGGCATTGACAAAGCATTTATTAAGCTAATGTCTGAACTTGGTTCCTCTTTGGATGCAAAATCTTACGTATGAAGAGAATATTACTGTGGAATTGTTAAGTAAATAATTTGAATAAGTATGTATAACAACAAATACATTCCAAGACCACATCGGCTATACATGACGTATGAAAACAAGAGAGGAGGAAATAATAAATGAAAAATAAAATCAAATAGGTGAGAAAACGAGGATTTTGTGAGCCAGTGGCAAAATATGAAGACGAAGAATAAGCAAATATTTCAACAAGGACCTCCACCGAGTCGTCTTCAGTGCTAAAAAAAAATCAAACAAAATCTAACCTTCCGAATTGAATCTAACAGAATAGACCGAGCGGAATAGACACTGAATAAAAAAACAGCCAGAAATAATTGAAAGAAACAATCGCCATTTTGATTGGCACCGTTTTGTCTTCTTATTTGGCAAATTTTTACATGTATTTTATAGAACAATATGCTTTGAATATTAAGTAAGTAAGTAAGTATGACGGCACTAGACCGTTAAGGTACAAACCGGCGGTGCCTCTCTCCGTTTCGTAGCCCTTCAGCCACGAAGTGCAATGGAGGGCTGGGGGCCAGTCATCCTGTGCTTTCGCACACCCTTCCTGCTTACCTTCTCCAGATTTCTCCAGGTACCATTTAGAGCTGGGTCGGCTCTGGCTAAGCTTACAGAGTCACACCAATAACCCGCGTCCAAACAGCTTGCCAAGCCAGGGATCAAACCCGTGCCCTTTTGACAAAGAATTCTCAACCCAGCGCACGTCCGCTTAGCCAGGACTGCTTTGAATAATTTCCACTTAAAATACTCTCTGTGATTTCGTTTCACTGATGATATCCTTCCTGTTTGAGAACATGAACAGGACTCTCTAAGAGATTTTTTGGCACATTTTAACTATTTTGATTCGAATCTCCAATTCACAATGGAACTGGAAGATTGAGGAAATCTACCTTTTTTGGATGTTTTAATTATACAAAATATTCCTAACCTTGAATTTTCTATATATAGAAAGCCGACCCATAATGATCGGTATCTACATTTCTCTTCAAATCACCACCTTCTGTGAAAAGAGGGGTAATAATCTCTTTAGTCGACAGAGTTCTAAAAATCTGTTCACGTAATCATGTAAATTCTGAATTAAATTATGTCAAAGATATTCATTTCTGCAATGGCTACCCAATAAACCTTATAAAAAATACCATAGATAGACGATTGAAAAAGATAAAACAAGAAAATAGGGAGGCCTTCCCCCTTGATTCAGTTATCTCGGCAATTCAGAACAAAACTTTCACCGCTTTACCATACATCTCAAAACTTAGTGACAAACATGGAAAAATTAAAAGAAAACATAATCTCTCTGTTTCTTTCAAAACTGAACAGAAAGCTAGAACATTTTTTCAACCCGGGAAAAGATAAAACGGACCAAATACTGGGTAGTGGTGCCTATAGAGGCCGGTGTTCATATGGGAAATTTTACATAGGTAGGATCCATCAACAACTTGGTGAACGTTTGCATGAACACAAAATTTCAATAGATAAGTCTCTGGGATTCGAAAGTAAAAATGACAACTTTGATTCCGCCTTGGCCCTGCATATGTTTTAAAATCCTACACATTTGGTACATTTTCAAGAGGCAGTTTTAATATCTACTGTAAATGGTCTACCGCAATCTTTTAAAGAGGTAATTGGGATCAAAAAAATATATAAACAGAAATTTGGCTATAAATAGCGATACCGGAGATATTTCTTTAAGCCCAATTTATCACAACTTAATTCCAAAAGAATCAATCAATATTTTCACCCAGTCTAATTAAAGACAACCTGTCCGCATACCTGTAGAATATTGAAATTGCAGAATGGCAAAGTCTATTAGCAGTCAACAGCTACTTATTTAACCCAATTGGTGATTGTTTCTTTCATTTATTTCTGACTGTTTTTTTTTGGATTCAGTGTCTATTCTGCTCTCGTTAGATTCACTTGGGAAGGTTAGATTTTGTTTGATTTTGTTTTTATGCACTGAAGACGACTTGGCGGAGGTCCTTGTCGAAATATTTGCTTGTTCTTAGTCTTCATATTTTGCCACTGGCTGACAAAATCCTCGTTTTCTCACCTATTTGATTTTATTTTTCATTTATTATTTCCTTTCCTCTCTTGTTTTCATGCGCCATGCATAACAATAAGTGACTCCTCTTTTAACATAAAACTTTGAGTGGTTCCAGAACAAAATCCCTAACCACTTAGTGGCAAACAGCTGGGGCCATGGGCGTAGCTTGCTATGGGAGAGAGAGGGCAGCTTCTCCTTCCAGACCTCAGTTTTCTTCCAGACCCCAGTTTGCACCCCCCCACCCAGTTTAAATTTATTTTCTCCAAAAATGTTGTCAAAACTAAGATAAGACGGCTTAATTCAAGCATCCACAGGATCAGGTCTGTTTTCTTTAGTGTATGCTTACCTTTTTTATTACTATATGGCTAGTTTTTCAATTTTCTCTTTCATTATCACTTGATTTAGGAAAACTGGCTCCAACTTTGACCCCCTCCCCCCCACATTATTTTAGCAAAATTACGCCATTCCCTGGGGTATGGATTTAGAGATCTACTCAGAATTTCATTGCAAACCATGAACTGGATGACCTCTATTCCCTTTTGAGTCAAAAGGCTTGACCAAATAGTAGATTTTGTCGTCTGATATCACCTCCACAATAGGAAAATCAGTGAACTGTATCAAGATCAGGCGCTCTTGAGAATCAGTAAACTGTATCAAGGCCAGACGATCTTGAGAATCAGAGGACTGTATCAGGGCCAGGCACTTTTGAGGATCGGTGAACTGTACCAAGGCCGGACACTCTTGAATGTCACTGTACTCTCTAGTGTTGAGAGTTATTAATGCAATGAATTCTTACACAATCTATTTTTTTGGCCTTGAGGTATGGATATAAAAAACTTGATGGAGAGTTAATATCACAGTTACACATAGACATTTGACTAGGTTACATTGATTAAAGTTCGAAAAACAGTCTATTATTATTATTAGAGAATGTGCTGAAAGACAAAAAAAAATAATTTTTTCTATGAACTAGTTCTTTTAGAATTGGTAATGTGAGTGTCAAGAACAAAAAAAATGGAAGGATTTGAGAAAAAAATCATGCAGAATCTTATGACTTTGGAAATATTTGTGAATCTAAATGATCAGTTTCAAAAGTTATCAGTGCAAAAGAAAATATTTTCTCAAACAATGATGGACAATCTCATGAAAAACGAATCTCCATGTTTGAATTACTGTATGAGCCTTTTACGTTGTGGGTCAGATGCATTCACACAATTTATTGACATACTAATCAAAACAAATCAAAATTATATTGTGGATTTGCTATTGAACACTACCTAAACATTCTATGTTGATTCAAAAGTCTATCCGAATGATGGTTTCATGAGAACAGCAAATAAGTCGACAATTAAAAACTCCTGTCCAAGCAGGTTGTAATTGGTTTTGAAGTGAGACACCCCTCGATTACTCTTTTTCTCTCTCTAGCAGTAAAAAAAAATCCTTTTTGATCACAAGTTACTTTCTATTTTGCAGTGCGACAGTCAACAGTAAAAAATATACCACACCTGTCCACTAAGTTTGTATACATGGGGTAGTTGGTCTTCCTGTGAGAACTATTGTAGATAAATCTGCACTATTACAGATGACCATAATGAAAATTGTAGATTGTGCAATCCATGCAAATTGCATAGAGGATATGCACTTACTATTAATGAAAAGATTAAAAAGAAATTGGGAGAATCTCCTGGGTTTTTGGAGAATGTTAGTAAGATCATAGTACAGTTGACTTCAATAAGTCCTGTTTTGCATTCAGTGTTCAGAGACCCATTTTACCAAGTCCAGTGAAACAATCAACCGAACATATTAAAAAATATGAAATCAACCAAACATATTAAAAAATATGAGGATAATCTACTGGGTTTTTGGAAAATGTTAGTATTATCTTAGTAAAGTTGACTTCAATAAATCTGATTTTGCACTCACTGTTCAGAGGCCCATTTTACCAATGCCAATGAAACGAACAACCGAAAAGGTTAACAAGAAATTTGGAGAACCTACTGGGTTTTTGGAAAACGTTAATATGATCATAGTAAAGTTGACTTCAATAAATCTGATTTTTAATACACTGTTCAGAGGCCCAATTGACCAATTACTGTGATCATATTAGAATTTTCCAAAAACCTAGTAGATTCTTTAAATTTCTCTTTAATTTTTCCGGTTGATTGTTTCATTGGACTGGGTCGAATGGAACTCTGAACAGTGTGTGCAAAATCAGATTTATTGAAGTCAAATTTACTTAGATAATACTAACATTTTCCAAAAACCCAGTAGATTCTCCAAAATTTTTTTTAATCTTTTCGGTTGATTGTTTCATTGGACTTGGTCAAATGGGCCTCTGAACAGTGTATACAAAATCAGATTTATTGAAGTCTACTTTACTATGATCATACTAACATTTTTCGCAAATCCCAGCATATTCTCCAAATTTGTTTTTCATCTTTTCGGTTGATTATTTCGTTGGACTTGGTCAAATGGGCCTCTGAACAGTGTATGCAAAATCACATTTATTGTTGTCCATTTTACTATGATCATATTATTATTTTCCAAAAACCCAGGAATCTCTAAATTTCTTTTCAATGTTTTCGGTTGATTGTTTCAATGGACTTAGTCAAATAAATCTCTTGACAGTGTATGCAAAGTAAGATTTTTTGAAGTCTACTTTACTATGATCATACTAATATTTTTCTAATAACCCACTACATTCTCCAAATTTCTTTTTAATCCTTTCGGTTTATTCTTTCATTAGACATGATCAAATGGACCTCTGAACAGTGTATACAAAATCAGATTTATTGAAGTCTACTTTACTATGATCATACTAACACTTTTTGGAAAATCCAGCATATTCTCTAAATTTCTGTTTAATCTTTTCGGTTGATTATTTCGTTGGACTTGGTCAAATGGGCCTCTGAACAGTGTATGCAAAATCACATTTATTGTTGTCCATTTTACTATGATCATAATATTATTTTCCAAAAACCCAGGAATCTCTAAATTTCTTTTCAACGTTTTCGGTTGATTGTTTCAATGGACTTAGTCAAATGAATCTCTTGACAGTGTATGCAAAATAAGATTTATTGAAGTCTACTTTACTATGATTATACTAATATTTTTCCAATAACCCAGTGCATTCTCCAAATTTCTTTTTAATCCTTTCGGTTTATTCTTTCATTAGACATGTTCAAATGGACCTCAGAACAGTGTTTGCAAAATCAGATTTATTGAAGTCAACTTTACTACGATCATACCTAACATTTTCCAAAAACCCAGTAGATTCTCCAATTTTTTTTTAATCTTTTCTGCTGATTGTTTCATTGGACTTCGTCAAATGGGCCTCTGAATAGCGTATGCAAAATCAGAGTTATTGAAGTCAACTTTACTATGATCTTGCTAAAATTTTCCAAAAACCCAGTACATTCTCCAAATTTCTTTTTAATCCTTTCGGTTGATTCTTTCATTAGACTCGGTCAAATGGACCTCTGAACAGTGTAAGCAAAATCAGATTTATTGAAATCAACTTTACTACGATCATACCTAACATTTTCCAAAAACACAGTAGATTCTCCAATTTTTTTTTGTAATCGTTTCGGTTGATTGTTTCATTGGACTTGGTAAAATATAGCTCTGAACATGGTATATCCAAAATCAGATTTATTGAAGTCAACTTTACTATGATCATACTAACATTTTTCAAAAAACCAGTATATTCTCCAAATGTCTTATTAGTCTTTTCGGTTGATTGTTTCATTAGACTTGGTCGAATGGGCCTCTGAATAGTGTATATAATATCAGATTTATTGAAGTCATCTTTACTATGATCATACTATCATTTTCCAAAATTCCAGTAAATTGTCCTAATTTCTTTTTTAATATTGTCGGTTGATTGTTTCATTGGACTTTGTCAAATGGGCATGTGAAAGATGTATGCAAAACCAGATTTATTGAAGTCAACTTTAGTACTATAATACTAACATTTTTCAAAAGCCCAGTAGAATCTCCAAATTTATTTTTAATCTTTTCGGCTGATTGTTTCATTGGACTTCGTCAAATGGGCCTCTGAACAGCGCATGCAAAATCAGAGTTATTGAAGTCAACTTTACTATGATCTTGCTAAAATTTTCCAAAAACCAAGTACATTCTCCAAATTTTGTTTTAATCCTTTCGGTTGATTCTTTCATTAGATTTGGTCAAATGGACATCTGAACAGTGTATCAAAAACGTTTTTCAAAAACCCAGTAGATTCTCCTAATTTCTTTTTTAATCTTTTCGGTTGATTGTTTCATTGGACTTGGTCAAATGGGCTTGTGAACGATGTATGCAAAACCAGATTTATTGAAGTCAACTTTAGTAATATAATACTAACATTTTTCAAAAACCCAGTAGATTCTCCATATTTATTTTTAATCTTTTCGGCTGATTGTTTCATTAGACTTCGTCAAATGGGCCTCTGAACAGCGTATACAAAATCGGAGTTACTGAAGTCAGCTTTGCTATGATCTTGCTAAAAATTTTCCAAAAACCCAGTACATTCTCCAAATTTCTTTTTAATCCTTTCGGTTAATTGTTTCATTGGACTTGGTCAAATGGAGCTCTGAACAGTGTATGCAAAATCAGACTTATTGAAGTCAAGTTTATTATAATCATACTAACATTTTTCAAAAACAGTAGATTCTCCAAATTTCTTTTTAATCTTTTCGGTTGATTGTTTCATTGGACTTGGTCAAATGGGCCTCTGAACACTGTATACAAAATCAGATTTATTGAATTCTACTTTACTATGATCATACTAACATTTTTCCAAAAGCCCAGTAGATTCTCCAAATTTCTTTTCAATCTTTCTCGGTTGATTGTTTCATTGGACTTGGTCAATTGAGGCTCTGAACAGTGTATGCGAAATCAGATTTATTGAAGTCTACTTTACTATTATCATGCTAACAGTTTTCGAAAACTCGTCCACTTGACTATGATTATATTAATATTTTCCAAATTCTAAAAATTCTTTCCAAAAGTTCTATTATGATCCTAGTGAAGTTGACTTCAATAAATCTGATTTTGCATGCCATGTTCAGAGCTCTATTGGACCAAGACCAATGAAACAATCAACCGAAAACATTGAAAAGAAATCTAGAGAATCTACTGGGTTTTTGGAAAATATTAATATGATCATAGTAAAGTGGACAACAATAAATCTGATTTTGCATACACTGTTCAGAGGCCCAATTGACCAAGTCCAATGAAACAATCAACCGAAAAGATTAAAAAGAAATTTAGAGAATCTATTGGGTTTTTGGAAAATGTTAGTATGATCTTGTTAAGGTTGACTTCAATAAATCTGATTTATCATACACTGTTCAGAGGTCGATTTGATCAAGTCCAATGAAACAATCAACCGAAAAGATTAAAACAAACTTGGAGAATCTACTAGGTTTTTGGAAAATATTAGTATGATTATAGTACAGTTGACTTCAATAAATCTGATTTTTCATACACTATTCAGAGGCCCATTCGCCCAAGTCCAATGAAACAATCAACCGAAAAGATGAAAAAGAAATTTGGATAATATGCTGGGTTTTTGGAAAAATGTTAGTATGATCATAGTAAAGTAGACTTCAACAAATCTGATTTTACATGCACTGTTCAGAGGCTCATTTGACCAAGTCCAATGAAACAATCAACCGAAACGATAAAAAAGAAATTTGGAAAATCTATTGGGTGGTTGGAAAATTTTAGTATGATCATAGTAAATTTGACTTCAGTAAATCTGATTTTGCATACACTGTTCAGAGCTCCATTTGACCCAGTCCAGTGAAACATTCAACTGAAAAAATTAAAAAGAAATTTGGAGAATCTACTGGGTTTCCGGAAAATTCTAGTATGATCACAGTAAAGTTGACTTCAATAAATCTGATTTTGCGCCCATTTGACCAAGTCCAATGAAACCATTAAACCGAAAAGATTAAAAAAGAAATTTGGTGAATCTACTGGGCTTTTGGAAAATGTTAGTATGATCATATTAAAACTGACTTCAATAAACCTGATTTTACATGCACTATTCAGAGGCTCATTCGTACTAGTACTAGTGCTATTCCTATTAATACTGATACTACTACTGTGACTACTAATACAACTATACCTGAGGGTATTAAGGTGAAATTTTCAGGGAATTTCGAGCGGGAAGGTGAACTGAATCACAACACACTGTCTGTATGCAGGTTGTCAAAAGGGTGTTTTAGTAATATCTTAGGAACAGATTGGTGGGTGAAGTTGAAACTTACATGGCTTTTTGTGGCGAATGTTGAACTAAGCAAAAGACACTATTTTCATCCTATTGCAACTGATTTTATTCATACTAGTTCTACTACTAACGCTACTATTATTATTACTACTATTACTACTACTACTACTGTCGCTAAATCTAAGACTACTACTATTAAATAAATATCTTCCAAGCATAAAACTACCACAGATCACTCAATAAATAAATGAAACCTAAAACTAACAGAAATTACAATAAACAATAAAGTCAGATTAGGGTTTGAGCTTAGCAAGGGTTGAGTTAAATGGGTTAGTTGAACGAGGCAGAGTTAAACGGGGGTTGAATTACACGGGAACCTTATTATTGCAGTGTTCTATCAAGTACGGCCGGGGATTTTGTTTCGGGAGGGTCATATTTTCGATGATGGAGGCAAATAGGTAACCCAACAATAGGCAACAAAATGTAGGAAAATATCAGACAGAGTTAATAAATATTGCCATCTGGGAAGGATGATATGCTTAGAGTCTTTTCTTGCATCTGCGCCTGTGCAAAACATCTTTATATCTTAATAAGGATTTCATGTTTTATTTATATGATCTGGTATCATTAAAGTCGTCCTGAAAATATCACTATCAGCGTTAATAGTATAAGGGAGTATTCTTGCAAACTACCATCCTCTCGTGTGTTGAGTATTTCTGTCTTGGTCCAACCCTGTAAGGTATTCAAATTGCAAGGAACTGATTCATTAATATAAAATACCAACCCCTTAAAAAACACTAGCTGCATAAGCTATTATAATTCTTTTTAGAGTATACCATTCGAAAGGTACGCTCAAGGTCCACTTCACCCGAAGCATTTCTCTGCTTATTTTTCTTTTTGACTTGTAAAACCAAACAAACAAAATAAGAGATATCAAGAGATTAAAAAATGAAGAATGCTAATAATGGGAACTGTTACACACTCTGAAGCATCTGTAGAATCACCAATGATATACCCAAACAACATATATTCAATTTTTATTTTCAGATTTTTAGACAACATTCTTATTTGTAACATTTATTAAGCTATCGTTTGCATAGAAGTTTTAGTACTTACGTGTTATTCCAACCATACTCAAGAAGTGAAGTTAGGTTAATCATAATAATATATACAAAAATCTTATTAAAATATAATACTTGAGTAACAAAATTATAGAAACTACAACAGAGAATTTTGGAAAGCAGGCTGCCCAGAACGCAGTATATTAAATACCTAACTACTATTTCTCATAAATTTTATTTCTAAGATACCTTTTATTTCTCATAACTAAAAAAAACAAAAAAATCATCATAATAACTAAGACTACTGAAAAGAAAAACTAATGAATGCATATTGAAAGTTTAATATATAGTGATATTTATTCTTGAAAATCTCAACAGTTTTGGATATATTACCGGCAAAAACGAGAAAAAAAAAATTTGTATTCAGTAAAGCGAAAATGATGCTCTGATCTTTAGAAGGCTTTGTGGGCCTTATCCCTTCTTCTACTTGTGGAGGTTTGACTTGATTGTTTATTTTGTCTGTTTGTTTTGATTATCGTTTTTTTTTATTGATACTGACTTCTGTTCGTTTTCAGATTGATTTATTTATTGACTTGTTTCTGCTCGTTTTTGGCTATGTAACTCTTTACTTTTCTTTGAAAAACTTCTTCTTCAGAAAAATTTTGAAATTAATTTCTGATCCTTTTCAACTGACATTTGTATTGTGTTAATAAAAGGAATATTTTTGAAGCTGTTTTTCGCTTTTTCCCCCTTAAGAATCAAGCGTGGCTTAATTGTGGATTAATTGTGGCTTGTTATTTGTTATTTGGACAACATTTTGCAAGACATTTTAATTCTAGATTGACTACAGAAGTCTGGATGGATGGGTAGAGGAAATATTATTCAAATAGACGGATTGAATATATGAATAATTTTGGCCATTTACAGGGCTGGAGCCATCCTTACCCCAATCATCTTACAACGTTCAGTATAAGTGAATATTTATCAAGAGTTTCATTTTAAGAATCTTATTGTTTTATATTTTGTTTTAACTGCTTGTTTGTTTAAATAAATGCATTTTGATCTTATTGATTAAAAACCGTTGTTATTTACTGTTTAAAAAATGAAATCAAAATAGGACATAAGGAATCCATGCAACCAGATTTGTTTCTGGTTGAGGTTCCCTTGGCTCTAAGACTTTAATTGAGGTTTCTTCTTGGCTTGATGTTTTAAGCTGATCAACATACAAAAAGAATATTTCAAACTAAGAATCAAGATAATTACGTTTTTTAAAGCACTTTTTGTTATTGATAAGCTACCCTTGGTCCCTCAAAGTTTCAGTTGGGTCCCTTAAGCCTTTAATTTATATTCTTAGCCTAACAAGTGATATTTTAGATACGTAATTTTGACAACAGTAGAAAGGGGGTGCTACTCCGACGGGGCACCCCTGCTGCCACCTACAACTTTTTTACATAATTTTTGCATGTTTTTATGTCTGTTCGTTGTCAGTGAGAATGAAAAAACAGGGTTTTTCTCACTTTTATGGATGTTTTTTTGGATGGTTATGAGTGTTGGTCAATTTATTTGATGTTTTTCATGGATGTCAACGGCAATTTATGTTTGTTTTATGGTTTTTGTCAGTGAGAATGAAAAAACAGGATTTTTCTCACATTGATGGATGTCAACATCAGTTTATGGATGTTTTATGGTTTTTGTCAGTGAGAATGAAAAAACATGAATTTTCTCACTTTGATGGATGTCAACATAAATTTATGGATGTTTTATGGTTTTTGTCAGTGAGAATGAAAAAACATGAATTTTCTCACTTTGATGGATGTTTCAAGGTCGATTTATTTGTTGTTGTTTGTCCAGGTGTAATGACAAAGGGGTGATTTACATAATCGAGGGGAATTATTGATTCACGAAAGGGGAATTAAGAAACAAACATGGCTTCTTTGATTTTTAGGCTAACCTAACCTGAGAAATTGATCTACATAATCAGCGGGGAAGTTATTGATTCACGAAGGGGGAATTAAGAAATAAACATGGCTTCTTTGATATTTAGGCTAACCTAACCTGAGAAATTGATTTACATAATCGCTAGGGGAATGTATTGATTCACGAAAGGGGAATTAAGAAACAAACATGGCTTCTTTGTTGTTTAGCTAACCTAAACTGAGAAATTGATTTACATAATCGGCGGGGGAATTATTGATTCACGAAAGGGGAATTAAGAAACGAACATGGCTTCTTTGTTGTTTGGCTAACCTAACCTGAGAAATTGATTTACATAATCGGCGGGGGAATTATCGATTCACGAAAGGGGAATTAAGAAACAAACATGGCTTCTTTGATCTTTAGGCTAACATAACCTGAGAAATTGATTTACATAATCGGCGGGGAATTATTGATTCACGAAAGGGGAATTAAGAAACATTATGGCTTCTTTAATCTTTAGGCCTGGGGGATAAACGCTCTTTAAGTCAGAAAGAAAAATTAATGTTCTATTTTTAAATAGGGCTTCATTGATCCTTAGTGTCAGGAATTAGAAATGACATCACTTGTTATCTTGGAATTATGCGGGACTCTAAAGAGATAGAAATTCTATTTTTAAATACGGCTTCACTGATCTTTAAGTCGGAGAGATAAATTGATATTCTAACGAAACCTTAATAGTATAGCTAAGAACATTTATGAGATGAAGAGATTAAAACTGGAGACGGTTTCCTAATAATTTCAGATGTGACAGCGCAGGGATGTCAAAAACAAAAGGAACACGCAGAGATTACGTTTATGGATTATTGGGGCGAAACCGTTTTAGACATTTTAGGGAATTATTTCGGCGAAACATTTAGAGAAATTTTAAAAGATAATTTTAGAAGATGTTTTAGAAGGAGATTTGAGCGTGAAACTCAGTGGTTGTTATAATACACAAGTTCTATTTGAACAGTGTTGTGAGTTCCTCTACCCCAACCCCAAAGGGCCCCAATCCCCATACCCCAACCCCAAAGGACCCCGATCCCCCTACCTCAACCCCGAAGGAACCCCCGGCCCCAAAGGTCCCCCGAGCTCCCAAAGGACCACCCGGCCCCCAAGGACCCCCAGGACCCCCAAAGGCCCTCCCAGGTCCCCAAAGAGCCATTTGAACAGTGTCGTGAAGTCCCTACCCCAACCCCAAAGGGCGCAGATCCCCCGACCCCAACCCCAAAGGGCATCGATCCCCCAACCCCAACCCCGAAGGAAGCCCCCGGTCCCCCAAGGGCCCCCGGGCGCCCAAACGACCAACCGCCCCCCCAACGGCCCCCGGCCCCTCAAAGGCCCTCCCGGCTCCCCGAAAGGACCACCCGGCCCCTCTTCATTTTTTTAATACTTTTTTAAGGCTTTATTATATCTTTTCAGAACAAGTTATTTTCTTAATGTCCCTCCTAAACCCCATTTTCCAACTTGAAGTACTTATCTTTTTCACCCACAACTATACTTTACAGCTTTTTGGATACCTCAACACCAAGAAATACTTTTCAAAGACCATTTCAGAGCAAGTTACTTTCTTAATGTCCCTCCTAAACCCATTTTCCAACTTGAAGTACTTATCTTTTTTCACCCACAACTATACTTTACAGCTTTCTGAATGCCTCAACACCAAGCAATACCTTTCAAAGAACATTTCAGAGCAAGTAACTTTCTTAATGTCCCTCCTAAACCCATTTTCCAACTTAAAGTAATTATCTTTTTCACCCACAACTATCATTTACAGCTTTTTGGTTACCTCAACACCAAGAAATACTTTCCAAATAATATTTCGGAGCAAATTACATACTCAATGTCACTCCAAAACCCATTTTCCAACTTGAAGTACATATCCTTTTTAACCCACGACTATACTTTACAGCTTTTTGGTTACCTCAACACCAAGAAATACTTTTCAAAGACCATTTCAGAGCAAGTTACATTCTTAATGTCCCTCCTAAACCCATTTTCCAACTTGAAGTACTTATTGTTTTCACCCACAACTATACTTTACAGCTTTTTTGGATACCTCAACACCAAGAAATACTTTTCAAAGACCATTTCAGAGCAAGTTACTTTCTTAATGTCACTCCTAAACCCATTTTTCAACTTGAAGTACTTATCTTTTTCACCTACAACTCTACTTTACAGCTTTTTTGATACCTCAACATCAAGAAACACTTTTCAAAGACCATTTCAGAGCAAGTTACTTTCTTAATATACCTCCTAAACCCATTTTCCAACTTGAAGCACTTATCTTTTTCACCAACAACTATACTTTACAGCTTTTTGGATACCTCAACACCAAGAAATACTTTTCAAAGACCATTTCAGAGCAAGTTACATTCTTAATATCCCTCCTAAACCTATTTTTCCAACTTGAAGTACTTATCTTTTTCACCAACAACTATACATTACAGCTTTTTGGATACATCAACACCAAGAAATAATTTTAAAAGACCATTTCATAGCAAATTACTTAATTAATGTCCCTCATCAAAAAATATTCAATCGATAAGTCAATAAGTATTTCACACACAACTATACTAAAAAGCGTTTTGGATACCACAACCAAAAGAAATACTTTCCAATGACAATTAAATATCAACTTCCTCACATTTAGTGAGTCCTTAACACATTTTTACACGTTTATAAATAAAATTTTTAAAACACAAAGAAACTATTAAGATTTTTGTATAACTCAACACAAAGAAATAATTTTCAAAGACCATTTCAGAACAAGTTACTTTCTTAATGTCGCTCCTAAACCCATTTTCCAACTTGAAGAACTTATCTTTTTCACCCACACCTATACTTTACAGCTTTTTGGATACCTCAAAACCAAGAAATACTTTTCAAAGACCATTACAGAGCAAGTTACTTTCTTAATGTCCCTCCTAAAACCATTTTCCAACTTGAAGTACTTATCTTTTTCACCCACAACTATACTTTACAGCTTTTTGGATACCTCAACACAAAGAAATACTATTCAAAGACCATTTCAGAGCAATTTACTTTCTTAATTTCCTTCCTAAACCCATTTTCCAACCTGAAGTACTTATCTTTTTCACCCACAACTATACTTTACAGCTTTTTGAGACCACAACACCATTACATACTTGACATAGACACTTTCTTTTTTATTGTCACTCTTTATGTACCTGCGAAACCCAATCTCCCTTATTTTGGAATTATGTTTTTCCCCCTCAGCTATAAATTACAGATTTTTGGTTACCTGAACACCAAGAAATACATTTCAAAGCCAATTTAAGAGCAAGTTACTTTCTTAATTACCAACCTAACCCTATTTTTCATCTGG
The DNA here is from genome assembly GCF_049724085.1 of Artemia sp. Qi Xiang Cuo. Taxonomy (NCBI): domain Eukaryota; kingdom Metazoa; phylum Arthropoda; class Branchiopoda; order Anostraca; family Artemiidae; genus Artemia; species Artemia sp. Qi Xiang Cuo. The sequence continues at coordinate 32,049,055 of NC_142803.1, read as the reverse complement.
GTGTGCTTTACTTTTTCACCCACAACTATACTTTATAGCTTTTTGGTTGCCAAATCACCAAGAAATATGCTTTTCTAAGACAAAATATGTGTCCGTACCATAAAATATGTCCCTTAACAACCCATTTTCCATCTTGGCTTGCTGTTCTTTTTCACCCACAACTATATATGAATGCTTTTTGGATAACTCAATACCAAGAAATATTTTTCATAGAAAATGTAAGATCTATTTTCTTTATATATGTCCCTACTACATTATTGCTCCAACTTGAAGTATTTATTTTTTTCACCCACAACTATATATTACAGATTTTTGGATCCCTCAACGCCAATAAATACTTTTCAAAGACAATTTCTTATAATGTTCATTTCTTAATGTCCCTCCTAAACCCATTTTCCAACTTGAAGTACTTATCTTTTTCACCCACAACTATACTTTACAGCTTTTTGGATACCTCAACACCAAGAAATACTTTTCAAAGACAATTTCAGAACATGTTAATTTCTTTATATAACTCCTACACTCTTTTTCCAACTTGGAGTCATTATTTTTTTACGACAAAACAATACTTTGAAGCTCTTTTTATTCTAAAACACCATTACATACTTTTCAATAACAATTCCATATTACTCTGTTTATTTAATGTCACTCATTAATCCATTGTCCTACTTAACTTAAATATCTCTTTTACCCTAAACTACGCTATACTGCCTCTTTTATACCTAAAACCAAAAAATACCATTCAATGACCATTCCGGAGAAAGTTACTTTCTCGGTGTCCCTCCTAAGCCCAATTTCCAACATGAAGTCCTTATCTTTTTCAACCACAACTATACTTTACAGCTTGTTGGATACCTCAACACCAAGAAATACTTTTCAAAGACCATTTCAGAGCAAGTTACTTTCTTAATGTCCCTCCTAAACCCATTTTCAAACTTGAAGTACTTATATCTTTCACCCACAACTATACTTTACAGCTTATTGGTTTTCCCAACACCAAGAAATACCTTTCAACGTCAATTTCAGAGCAAGTTACTGTCTTAATGTCCCTCCTAAACCCATTTTTCAACTTGGAGTACAAATATTTTTTAGTCTCAACTATTTATTACAGCTTTCTGGATACTTCAACACCAAGAAATCCTTTTCAAAAACCATTTCAGAGCAAGTTACTTTCTTATTGTCCCTCCTAAACCCATTTTCCAACTTGAAGTACTTATCTTTTTCACTCACAACTATACTTTACAGCTTTTTGGATACCTCAACGTCAAGAAATACTTTTCAAAGAACATTTCATAGCAATTTACTTTCTTAATGTCCCTCCTAAACCCATTTTCCAACTTGAAGTACTTATCTTTTTCACCCACAACTATACTTTACAGCTTTTTGGATACCTCAGAACCAATAAATACTTCTCAAAGACAATGTAAGGGCAAGTTATTTTTTTAATTTCCCACATACACCCATTTTCCAACTTAAAGTACATATCTCTTTCATCAACAACTACAATTTACAGCTTTTTGGACACCTCAACACCATGTAAAACTATAGAAAGACCATTCCAGATCAAGTTCAATTCTTAGTCTCAATCCTAAACACATTTTCCAACTTAACATACTTAGCTTTTTAACTCAGAACTTTACTTTCCAGATTTTTGGATGCCTTATAACCAAGAAACAATTTTGAGGGACCTTTTCAGAACAAGTTATTTTCTTAAGGTCCCTCCTAAACCAATTGTTCAACTTGAAGTACTTATCTCTTTCGCCCACAACTATACTTTACAGCTTTTTTGGATACCTCAACACCAAGAAATACTTTTCAAAGACCATTTCAGAGCAAGTTCTTTCGTAATCTCCCTCCTAAACCCATTTTCCAACTTGAATTACATATCTTTTTCACCCACAACTATACTTTACAGCTTCTTGGATACCTCAACACCAAGAAATACTTTTGAAAGAACATTTCTTAGCAGTTTTATTATTAGACCTCCCTCATAAACCACATTTATATGATGAATTCCATTACTTTTTAACCCACAACTAAACTATAAAGATTTTAGTATAACTCAAAACCAAGAAAAAATTATCAAAGACACAATCAGAGCACGATAATAAATAAATATCCCTTATAAACCCTTTTTTCAGCTTGAAGTACTTATGTTTTCAACCACAGCTATACCTTACAGCTTTTTGGACACCTCAAAAACAAGAAATACTTTTCAAAGACCATTTCAGAGCAAGGTACTTTCTTAATGTCCCTCCTAAACTCATTTTCCAACTTGAAGTACTTATCTTTTTCACCCACAACTATACTTTACAGCTTTTTGGATGCCTCAAAACCAAGAAATATTTTCCAACGACCATTTCAGAACAATCTATTTTCTTAGTGTCTCTCATAAACCCATTTTCCAACTTTAAGTACTTATCTATTTCACCCTCATCTATACTTTACACCTTTTTGAGTAACTCAACACCAAGAAATAATTTTAAAAGGCTCATTCAGAGGAAGTTACCTACTTTATATCTCTCCTAAACACATTTTATTACTTTCATTGCTTATCTTTTTTTTCAGAAACTATACTTTACATCTTTTTTGGATAACACAAAACCAAGTAATACATTTTACAGACCATTTAAGAGCAATTTTCTTTCTAAATGTCCCTCCTAAGCCCTTTTTCCAACTTGAAGTACTTATCTTTTTCACTCACAACTATACTTTACAGCTTTTGGGATACCTCAACACCAAGAAATACTTTTCAAAGACCCATTCAGACCAATTTAAATTCTCAATATCCCTACACAACACATAGTCAATCTAGAATGCCTGCTAAAGTTCACCCCGCAAACTCCTTGACACCTGGCTGTTGACAACAAAACCTCAAAATACTCTTCGAAGAAAATGACAGAGCAAGTTACATTCTAAATGTCCCTCCTAAGCCCTTTTTCCAACTTGGAGTACTTATCTTTTCCAACCCAAGACTATATTTTGCAGTTTTTTGGATACCTCAACATCAAGAAATACTTATATTAGAATAGAGTAAATTAGGATAGATAAGGATAGGTTTGGATATCCTACGTTCGCTTCACCTAGGTTAGGTTAGGTGAAAGACAGGCAAAAAGTTAGGTGAATGGTTAGGTTAGGATAGACTAGATTAAGTTAGGTTAGGCTAGGTTAGCCTACGTACGCGCGGGTACGTAGGCTAACCTAGCCTAACTTAAACTATCCTAACTTAATCTAGTCTATGCTAACCTAACCATTCACCTAACGTTTTGCCTGTCTTTCACCTAACCTAACCGTACGTACGAAGCTTACGTGGGATAACCAAACCTAATGTTATCTAACCTAATTTAATCTATCCTAACCTAAGTATTTCTTGGTGTTGATACATCCAAAAATCTTCAAATTATAGGTTTGGGTGATTCAGATAAGTACTTTAACTTAGAAAATAAATTTGGGAGGGACATAAATAACATAAATTTCTCTAAAATAGTCTCTGAATATAATTTCAATGTATTGTGGTAACATAAAATCACACAAGTATAGTTGTGGTTGAAAAAGATAAGTACTTCCCGTTGGAAAATTGGTTTAGTATTGAGATTCAGATAGGAACTAAGTCACAAATGAAAAAAGAAAATAAAAAATGGTTGTATTGGTGTCCAAAAATGCTTTAAAGACTATGTTGGGCAGAATAAGTTAATTACTTACGTTAGTAATTGGAGTTGAGTAGAGACATGAAGATACGAACTTGCTATGATTGGGACCTTTAATAGTTGGTATTTGTTCTGTTTTTTTCTAAAATTTGGAAACAAGTAATCAGAGTTAAATACATAATTAATTCTATTGTGTAAACGGGCGTAGTTGTAAGATTAATAATGTAACTTGATCTTAAATTTTCTATTTTTAGTATTTCTGTGTTTTGATGTATCGAATACTCTTTTTAGTATGGTTTTGGATGAAATAGATAAGTACTTCAAGTTGTAAAATGAGCGTAGTAGAATCTTAAAGAATGGAAATTGCTCTGAAATGGTATTTGAAAAGTTTTTCTCGTTGTTGAGGTATCCAAAAAGCTGTAAATTATAGTCGTGGGTGAAAAAGATAAGTTATTCCAGTTGGAAAATGGGTGTAGGATGAACATTAAGAAAGTAAATTTTTCTGTAATGGTCTTTGATAAGTATTTCTTTGTTTTGAGGTATCCAAAAATATTTAATGTATTGTGTATATTGATAAACAAATGTTCTCCTATCTGGAGCCTGGTCTTTGGTGAATCATTAAGTCAGTAACGTGATCTGAAAGAGACATTGTATGGTATTTCTTTGTTTTTAACTCCTAAAATAACTCTAAAGTATGTCGGAGGGTGAAAAAGATAAGTACTTCAAGTTGGAAAATGGGTTTAGGAGGAACATTAAGAAAGTAACTTGCTCTGAAATGGTCTTTGAAAAGTATTTCTTGGTGTTGAGGTATCCAAAAAGCTGTAAAGTATAGTTGTGGGTGAAAAAGATAAGTACTTCAAGTTTTAAAATGGGTTTAGGAGGGACAGTATGAAAGTAACTTGCTCTGAAATGGTCTTTGAAAAGTATTTCTTGGTCTTGAGGTATCAAAAAAGCTGTAAAGTATTGTTGTGGGTGAAAAAGATAAGTACTTCATGTTGGAAAATGGGGTTAGGAGGGACATTAAGAAAGTAACTTGCTCTGAAATGGTCTTTGAAAAGTATTTCTTGGTGTTGAGGTATCCAAAAAGCTGTAAAGTATAGTTGTGGGTGAAAAAGATAAGTACTTCAAGTTGGAAAATGGGTTTAGGAGGGTCATTAAGAATGTAACTTGCTCTGAAATGGTCTTTGAAAAGTGTTTCTTGGTGATGAGGTATCCAAAAAGCTGTAAAGTATAGTTGTGGGTGAAAAAGATAACTACTTCAAGTTGAAAAATGGGTTTAGGAGGGACATTAAGAAAGTAACTTGCTCTGAAATGGTCTTTGAAAAGTATTTCTTGGTGTTGAGGTATCCAAAAAGCTGTAAAGTATAGTTGTGGGTGAAAAAGATAAGTACTTCCAGTTGGAAAATGGGTTTAGGAGGGATATTAAGAAAGTAACTTGCTCTGAAATGGTCTTTGAAAAGTATTTCTTGGTGTTGAGGTATCCAAAAAGCTGTAAAGTAAAGTTGTGGGTGAAAAAGATTAGTACTTCAAGTTGGAAAATGGGTTTAGTAGGGACATTAAGAAAGTAACGTGCTCTGAAATGGTCTTTGAAAAGTATTTCTTGGTGTTGAGGTATCCAAAAAGCTGTAAAGTATAGTTGTGGGTGAAAAAGATAAGTAGTTCAAGTTGGAAAGTGGGTGTAGGAGGGACACTAAGAAAGTAACTTGCTCTGAACTGGTCTTTGAAAAGTATTTCTTGGTGATGAGGTATCCAAAAAGCTGTAAAGTATAGTGATGGGTGAAAAAGATAAGTACTTCAAGTTGGAAAATGGGTGTAGTAGGGACAGTAAGAAAGTAACTTGCTCTGAAATGGTCTTTGAAAAGTATTTCTTGGTGTTGAGGTATCCAAAAAGCTGTAAAGTATAGTTGTGGGTGAAAAAGATAAGTACTTCAAGTTGGAAAATGGGTTTAGGAGGGACATAAAGAAAGTAACTTGCTCTGAAATGGTCTTTGAAAAGTATTTCTTGGTGTTGAGGGATCCAAAAAGCTGTAAAGTATAGTTGTGGGTGAAAAAGATAAGTACTTCAAGTTTGAAAATGGGTTTAGGAGGGACATTAAGAAAGTAACTTGCTCTGAAATGGTCTTTGAAAAGTATTTCTTGGTGTTGAGGTATCCAAAAAGCTGTAAAGTATATTTGTGGGTGAAAGAGTTAACTGCTTCAATTTGGAAAATGGGTTGAGGAGGGACATTAAGAAAGTAACTTGCTCTGAAATGGTCTTTGTCAAGTATTTCTTGGTGTTGCGGTATCCAAAAAGCTGTAAAGTATAGTTGAGGGTGAAAAAGATAAGTACTCCAAGTTGGAAAATGGGTTTAGGAGGGATATTAAGAAAGTAACTTGCTCTGAAATGGTCTTTGAAAAGTATTTCTTGGTGTTGAGGTATCCAAAAAGCTGTAAAGTATAGTTGTGGGTGAAAAAGATAAGTACTTCAAGTTGGAAAATGGGTCTAGGAGGGACATTAAGAAGGTAACTTGCTCTGAAAGGGTCTTTGAAAAGTATTTCTTGGTGTTGAGGTATCCAAAAAGCTGTAAAGTAGAGTTGTGGGTGAAAAAGATAAGTACTTCAAGTTGGAAAATGGGTTTAGGAGGGACATTAAGAAAGTAACTTGCTCTGAAATGGTCTTTGTAAAGTATTACTTGGTGTTGAGGTATCCAAAAAGCTGTAAAGTATTGTTGTGGGTGAAAAAGAGAAGTACTTCAAGTCGGAAAATGGGTTTAGGTGAGAACATTAAGAAAGTAACTTGCTCTGCTATGGTCTATGAAAAGTATTTCTTGGTGTTGAGGTATCCAAAAAGCTGTAAAGTATAGCTGTGGGTGAAAAAGATAAGTACTTCAAGTATGAAAATTGGTTTAGGAGGGACATTAAAAAAGTAACTTTCTCTGAAATGGTCTTTGAAAACTATTTCTTGGTGTTGAGGTATCCAAAAAGCTGTAAAGTATAGTTGTGGGTGAAAAAGATAAGTAATTCAAGTTGGAAAATGGGTTTAGGAGGGACATTAAGAAAGTAACTTGCTCTGAAATGATCTTTGAAAAGTATTTCTTGGTGTTGAGGTAACCAAAAAGCTGTTAAGTATAGTTGTGGGTGAAAAATATAAGTACTTCAAGTTTGAAAATGGGTTTAGGAGGGACATTAAGAAAGTAACTTGCTCCGAAAGGGTCTTTGAAAAGTATTTCTTGGTGTTGAGGTATCCAAAAAGCTGTAAAGTATAGTTGTGGGTGAAAAAGATAAGTACTTCAAGTTGGAAAATGGGTTTATGAAGGACATTAAGAAAGTAACTTGCTCTGAAATGGTCTTTGAAAAGTATTTCTTGGTGTTGAGGTATCCAAAAAGATGTAAAGTATAGCTGTGGGTGAAAAAGATAAGTACTTCAAGTTGGAAAATGGGTTTAGGAGGGACATTAAGAAAGTAACTTGCTCTGAAATGGTCTATGAAAAGTATGTCTTGGTGTTGAGGTATCCAAAAAGCTGTAAAGTATAGTGGTGGGTGAAAAAGATAAGTACTTCAAGTTGGAAAATGGGTTTAGGAGGGACATTAATAAAGTAACTTGCTCTGAAATGGTCTTTGAAAAGTATTTCTTGGTGTTGAGGTATCCAAAAAGCTGTAAAGTATAGTTGAGGGTGAAAAAGATAAGTACTTCAAGTTGGAAAATGGGTTTAGGAGGGACATTAAGAAAGTAATTTGCTCTGAAATGGTCTTTGAAAAGTATTTCTTGGTGTTGAGGTATCCAAAAAGCTGTAAAGTATAGTTGTGGGTGAAAAAGATAAGTACTTCAAGTTGGAAAATGGGTTTAGGAGGGACATTAAGAAAGTAACTTGCTCTGAAA